>NC_056626.2:27474361-27706861 GCF_002870075.4 Lactuca sativa
TGAGTGTTTATTCTTAGTTAACTATCTTACTTGACCTTTACCCTAGAAGCATGCTTGTCGTATGCATCAAGTCTCATGTTCTACTGAAACATTAAGCATAACCCAATGGCTTACACCAATTGCACAATCATCAGTGTAAGAGATACTTTTCTGGTCCTTAAATGATAAAGGGTAATTCACCTCTCTAACCTCCTAGTCTGAGGTATGACATGGTACCATTATGAGTTAACGGAAAATATTTGATTCTAGACTGCAACTAAAACTCTACGATGCAAGAATTAAACCATTTCTTGCTGATGGGTTATATATATATATATATATATATATATATATATATATATATATATATATATATATATAATGATTTGTGTTGATTTCACCTCAGTGTGACTGAAACAATCCATCCACTCCATATTTTCTTCTTTGGAATTTCATTATTCAGCGTATTATACCAGACGCTGATGAGAGTTCGGAAAATCTATGTCGATGGGTATATCCTTATCTGTGATATATTATAGGCACTTACCCTTTTTTCCCCAACAATTCTTCTATTAAAAAGTTAATGATTCATTGTATTAGCCATATAGTGATAAATTTTCGAAACTCTTTGCCGGTGGGTACATTTCATACCAGAATGTATTTTACGCATCATACCACTCCTGCCCTTTTTTTCTAATAAAATTTATTAATGAGTCAGCATATGAAACCACACGTTGATGAGATCTTGCAATATTATGTCAGTGAATGGTAGTTTAAGCCCACACTATCAAGAGACATTACAAACTAACTCGTTAACCATCATCAATTCACTCACTGATCGTTTACACTGATGTTTATTGTCGTTGATGATATGTCCCACTGATGTAACTTCCTTATCTCAACGGTAACTTTCTGGATGTCGACTAAAAGATACATTGTTATCTTAGGATACGAGATTTTTACGACGCATATCTCTTCAATCATAATTACGTAAAAGGGAAGAAACTTTTTGGTATAAATTGGGAATTCTCCGTCCTAGGTCATTTTTACAAGTTGTTCAAGCAATTGGCTCTCTATCTCTCCAAAAAGACTCAACCATTATCTTTCTGAAAGCTTTCACCATGTAAAAGTCTTTGTACGAGTTTACCCCCAGCACTAATATCATCAAAGATCCTCCTACCCAAGACTCTTTCATCATTCAAGAAAATAATGTGGCGTTCTCTGATGAAATCCCAAATTAGTTCGCAAAATCATGAATAAAAAACTTCGTCAACTATGTCAAGAGTTGTCCTCTTCGGTATTCCTTCTACGATTTCCCAGACTCATTCTACCCTAACACAAGTATGCGATTTCTACTATTCATGCTCTATTTATTCTGATGCTTGAAGTATTATTGGAACCATTGGAGATGGGAAATATAGGTTACCTATTGATATGGAATCCTTTTGAACTGCTCTTTGTCTTCCTTGATTTGGATCAACTAAATCTATTTGAGTAAAGGATCTTATTTTCAATCGTGTACAACAAAAGACTAGACTTTGCTCAACTATTTCTTGATCAACTAATTGATTGCATCACTGGGAACAAGAATATAGTGTATGTTCCCTATCCATGTTGGCTTGGACTGATCTTAGCTCATAAGGAAGGCGACATTGAAAGTCATGGGATTATTATTTCAATTCATGCCCTTTGCTCAAAGAATATTAATGGCGCTCCACCTGAAGGTGACTTGCTTATTACTGTGAGGATGTAAAAATCCCTATGTGGTTGAATCCTCAGACTCTGAAGAAGAAAATAATGAGGATGATAGTAAAGAAGACACTGATGAAGATGTTGATAAATAAAATGATGAGGATGATAATAAAGAAGGCATTGGTAATAAAGAAGGGGTTGATGAAGAAGAAGACAATGATACAGAAGAAGAAGAATCAACCACTAATAAGGGAGAAGACTTTTCTCAGGGAATGAACTCCCCTCCAAGGATGAACAAGCACATTTGATTTTCATCCACTTCTTCATCCACTCCCTCTGCAGATGTTGATATTTAATGTGGATCACCCCACCTTTTATGTAAACTACTGAGCCAATGGTCCAAGATGTAACTTCTCCAAAACCAGCACCTCCTCCTCAAGTCGAGACTATTCCTCCTATGCTAACTCCTACCAAGATTGCTTCTTTTCATCAGGATGATCAGGAAGAATCCAACTCTAATTTTCAAATTGTTGTGCTTTCTCAACACTCTCTAATTGTGCAGTTAACTCAATCATTGGGTAAAAGTTTGACTAAAGTAGAGAAGGATGTGGCTGATATGAAATGCTTATGGCCCTGGTTGACACCTAACCAAACTCTCCAGGTGATAATCCTCTTCCAACTCCAACCCATCAACAAATCTTCCTCCACCACATCCTCCATCATCTAATCCTCCTCCTCACACCCCTTCACCATCTTCTTGCTATCCTCCCAATGATGCTGCCAAAAAGTGGGAGAATAATAATCAAGGGTTTCCTAATTAGCAAATACAAATGGTGGTAATTGCACCAACTCCATCTCAGCCTGAGATGCCTGAATATGGAAGAGTTGAAGTTGACATTCAAAAGTAGATTGTTGTTGCTAACATTCCAAACACTAAAATTATGAACCTTGATGCAAAAACTGATAGTTAGCCCATTCCAGACACTGGTGATTAATCAAAGACTGATGATTGTGAAGGGTTTCTTGATATTGGATTTATGCCACCAGTTGTTGTTCCTGTTGTTCCCTTGAATGTTGTTTACCCTGATTCTTACTTTGAGGGGGAGGTTCTTCAAGGAACTAACAATGACATTGATTCTGATAATGATTAGCTCACCCCTCGAAATAGGAAGGCTTCCTTCTCAGGGGGAGCTCATGATGCTAAAGTTGGAAGCTCTTCTGGTACTGGTGATCCTTCAGCACCTCCTCCTTCCAAGAAAAGTAAGCTTATTTTTGATAAAGTAAGAGAGATCATGATGGAGAGAATAATGTTGCTATTCGACGGAAGAAAGAAGCTTGAAAAGGAGAACATCCGTCTGCCAAACT
Organism: Lactuca sativa; assembly: GCF_002870075.4. NCBI lineage: Eukaryota > Viridiplantae > Streptophyta > Magnoliopsida > Asterales > Asteraceae > Lactuca > Lactuca sativa. Next base: position 27,477,398 of record NC_056626.2, read on the forward strand.
TGCTTAAGCTCTTGCTTCTGCGGATGAAAGCACTAATGATCAAGTCAAAAAAATTAAACTCTTCAATAATAGTGTGGAGAAACAACACAGGGTTTCAGACCTAAATGACTGGATCGATAGGAAAAAGTTTGGAGACGTTCTGACTTGAAGAACAAAGCCTGATCCCATTATCAAAGTGAGATATACAAAACCAAGGAACAAGTCACTGAAGCTTTACTTGGTCAAGAAGAAGACTGAATATGAATACATGGAGGTTGTCTTTACTTGTCATCTAGTTAAATTTAGCTATAATGAATGGATGCAAATTCAAGAAACTATTGATAAACACAAGGGTATTCATGCTCAAGAAGTGAAGTTGGAAATTCAACAGCTACTCAACAAAGTCAAGAAGCTGAACCTTTTGTCATCAGCTAATCTATTTAGACCATCCTCCTCAAGAAGAATAGGTGCTCCCAGAAAGTCCAAGAATACCATGTTTCTTCTTCCTTATGGCACTAGGTACAACAACAATGAACTACCAGTAGGTGTTGAACCTATCCAGTACATGTTCATTCAAGAAACCAGAGCATTGTATTTTCTATCTTGACGGTCAAAATCACATGTGCTTTCAATTCACATATGATCTTCCTTTTGCTCCCACTGAACATTTGTTTCATCTTCGCTTGGAAGGATCCAATCACTTTGAACTGCAAAGAGGATATCATGTACCGGTATCTTTGGAGCATAGTAAAAGATTGTAAGAGCTTCAAATTGATGAATTCAGATGGGTAAAGCTTGAGATATTGAAAGAAGCTGACAAGTTTTATAATGGTTCTACTCATGCTCTAAAGAAGAATAGTTTTGACATCATCAGATAAGGGGAGATTGTAAGGTTACACCTTATGATCTGATGTGTTAAACACTTTATACGCTATCTGTCAGCGTCAAGATATACATCACAGTCAGCGCCAACGTATAACGTCTATCAGCGTCAGCGAGTAGTATAGTTAATCTATGTAATCTTTTGTATATTAGGTAACGACACACACACACACATACACACATATATATATATATATATATATATATATATATATATATATATAATAGATAGCAAATTCGATATCCTTGTGATAAGGATCGGTTCTTAGTATAGATAAGATACAATCCCATTAATCAAGGGATATACTTGTATAGATTAGTATATAATCAACTTTAGGGTACACCCTACTCTAGAGTTCGTCTTGGTGACCGTTTCTTCGTGAAGACAAATCCTTTCTTGGTGAAAGACAACTTGGAGAACTCTCTGTGTTATTTACTTTTTGTTCTTTGTTTTTTTTTAGATTAGTTTACTTTTGTTCTTTATACTTGAAGTGTACCCAATCGATACAAACCTTCTGGAAACCCTAAATTTGGGGGGTTTTACTCTGTATTTAAAGGAAGTGAGTGCTAGGGTTATCCCACCCTCAACATCCATCACCTTCTTGCACTCCCCTTTGAAACCTTAACATCCATATTTGATCTAGAGCTTGTTTGTGGTGATTCTAGCTAAGGAGAAGCAGAGGAAGAGCATCTAGTCCATCATTTTTGCATTCAAGTCTCTCCATCAAGCCTTCTCACACCTTCTATACCTTTTGTGAGTTTCAAGATCAATGCTTTATGAGTCTATAAGCTTAGATTTAGGTTTTTATGTTTAATCCTTAATATTCTAGATGATGTAGTGGTTTAAATCCATAAAGTTGCCAATTTTATAGATCTCTAGTGTCCATTGAGTAGTATAGATGTTATACCTAGAATATGATTAAGTTTCAAGACTCTTACTTGAGATCTGGTGCCATTTCCTCTTTTGTGCCCTAGTTATTGTTTGGGATATGCATTGGACATGCATTTCTAAAAAGCCATGATTTTTATGATGTTCTGGAGTAAATAAGACACTATGGTGGATTTCGTTGCTTGGCCAAAAAGGGATTAAGATTTTCATTAAGATCTTCTAATCAGAGCGTTCTCGCAACATGAGCACATGAATGTCACGACATGAGGGTGGTATTCCTTGTCTGTTTTAACTTATTAGGTCACGACAAGACCATTAGGGGTCACGACATGACTAATGGATTGTGGGACTTTTGATTGTGGATTGATTTTTTTTTACTTTGACCAGGGTTTGACCTAAGGGTATTTTGGGTATTTTAAATGGTATTTGAGATTTGTCACTATTTGATGAATAGGTGACCGGTAGAGCTGATATTACGAGCAATATCCTGCTCAATGATCTTTTAAGATTGAGAGATGAGTTTTCCTCACTGTACTTATGGGTTGAAGGCACCAATGCTGGCCCACTAGGTTTCTGTATCCAGGTATATAGGATGATGTTATGCTGGTGTACGATAGATTGGTAGATTTATATGATTACTTGTATTTTGATGGATATTTGTTTATGTTTATCTAGTGTATATGTCGACATATTATGGTTGGATTGAGGCGGTCCAACTTTATGTTAAAGGTCAAGACACCCGAGTGGGTACGGACAGGTTATAGGCCTTACGAGGCGATCCAGTCAGGCCAAAGGCCCGATGAGTGGTCCAGATAGGTTGTAGGCCCTACGTAGCGGTCCATACAGGCTAAAGGCTCATACTTGTATGTTGTTTTTTATGTTGTGTGCCGATACCTTAGAGGACTCATTAGGCTCTGGCTTATGGTTTAAGTTTTTTTTCATGTACTTCATATTATCGGTGAAAGGAGAAGGCATGATTGTGCACATCTTCCCGTTTCTATGATATTAGATGTTGGGATACTCTGATTATGATTATACATTTGAAATAGTGGTTTTTTGTAAACACTTTTTGGTTAAGGGTTGTTTTTGAAAAATTTAAATTTTTATGATTTTTGGGATGTTACACTGGCCTTCCCCAGTTACCCTAACCAAACATAAATCCTTACAGTATCATACAATCAACATGCAAGACCCTACCAATCTAGCATACCAAGAAACCAAGTGTTTAAATTATACATGTATAATAACGATTTATCCTAGTCAATTAGCATACTTGTACTCTAACAGTACCTTTATCCTACCATGCAAAGGATATACAATAGGCTAAATGACATAGTGAGAAATTCACATGAACTAAAGAATCGGAGAAGCACAAAAAAAACTCTCACACCTTGCACTGTTTAATCCAATGAAACGACTAACATTAAAGAGATAAATCCTCAATCAATAATCTAAAACCTCCAAGTTTGACCCCAAGTCAAACCGGTCAAAGGTCAATGGTCAATAGTCAACAAAGTCAACAGTCACCATGACGTAGAGACCTCTTGGCCATGTCATGGGCATGTCCAGACAAAACAGTTGACATGTAGGACATTACCACATTGTGGTCCCTCCTGGTCTACGTCGTAGGCATGTTAAGACAATAAATCAACGAAGATGGACTCCGCCACGTCGTGGTCATTCTTTGGCCACGCTGTGGTTGCTCGTAGATTCCTCAATTCCTCATTAAGATCTTAATCCTTGCAGACCAAGGATCAAAACTTCAGATCTAATCCTTCTCAATGATTTAATGGATAAAATTTCCAACCTTTTAGGACTTCATTCTAAGGCAAGATCTTCAACCCTAAGTCCACTAAGTCCTATATAAGACCAAAAATTGCACATGGGACCAAAAAAACTCTCAAACTAAGACATTTGTTTTACTTAACAGAAGTCCATTACCATAAGATTGTCATATTAAGATCTGGAGTTCCTCAAACTCCAAGAGCATCCAAGAATGGGACCAAAACCAACCAATAATGACCAAAAACATGAATATCAAAAGAACAAGGTTAAGATGCAAGTTTTTTACCTCCAAAGGTCCAGAAACATGAAGAATATGATGGATCTAGTATTGCTCTATGTTTCCTTGCACCAAAAAGGGGGTCCTTTCTTCACAAGCTTCACCGAATCAAGAAGAACAACCTCAAAATCAAGCAAACAAGCTCTTAATCTTCTATGGAGGCTAGGGTTTCGAAATGGAGAGGTAGAGGCTGAAGGAGATTCTCTAAACCAAGAGATATGGCCTTTAAATATGGAGGAAACCCTAAAAATCATGGGCTTGGGTTGCAAGAGCTGCCACGTCGTGGTTAACACTTTGTCAAGCTATGGAAAATGAGCCAGTTGTGTTTTAATTAACTTGCCATGCCACACCGTGGTCATTAACCTACCACGCCATGGCATTTGGTTTTCTCCAATTTCCTTGTCTTTTCTTGTCTTTGCTTTTAGCTTGTGTCTTTTAGAGTATTTAACTTTTACATATGAGACACACCGAAGACCTTCATATGTTTCAATGAAACCTCACGAACTTGCCATTCTTCCTTTGTAATCTTGAATCCTATGGGGACTAAGAGTCCTCTGTTGATTAAGTATGCATATATGATCACCGCATTTGCGCAGAAAATCTTGGTTAAACCTACATGCAGTCTTATGCTCTACGCCATTTCATTTAATGTTCTATTCATCCTCTCAGTTAATCCATTCTGCTGAGGTGTTTTTGGAACGGTCTTATGCATCCTTATTCCATGGTCAGAACATAATTCAATGGATTTTTTTCTACTGTATTCTCCTTTATTATCAGATCTGAAACACTTGATTTTCAATATCCAAAATTGCTATCCATTTCTTCAAAGCATTGAAAACTTCAGAATTCTGCTTTAGGGAATAAACCCAAATTTTCCTTGTGCAGTCATCGATGAAAGTAACATAATACCGGGATCCTCCCATAAAAGAAACTGAATTAGGACCATAAACATTTGAATGAACAAACTCCAATTTCCCAATCTTGGGCGGATGTCCCATATTCGCGAAAGCAACCTTCTTCGGTTAGCCAAGAACACATGGCTCATAGAAACCCACTTTCACATTCTTTGGATGTGGAAGTCTTCCTTTGGAGGTGAGCATCTACATTCCCTTTTCACTCATATGCCCAAGTCTTTGGTGCCTAGATTGGATGCCACAGTTTCTTCAACAACATATGCCTCAGAATCAGAAACTTCCCTCATATAAAGTGTACCCCGCTTCTAACCTCTGATAACCACCAAGTTTCCCTTCTTTTTACCTTCCACTGATGATCACCAAATGTAACATGGTGACCTTTATTATCAAGTTGCCCCCACTAATATTAACATTATTTTCAAGTCTGGAATGAAGTTGACATTCTTCAAATTCCACATCGTACCCATAATAGTCTTGAGGACCACATCCCCAACACTTGCAATTTTACATTACATTTCTAGAATGAATACAATGGAATAGGGCACCAGAGTCCATGATCTAGGATTCAATTGGGTTTTCAACAAAACAAACAATAACATTTCCTTTAGAATCTGATGTAATATTCATCTTATTCTTCCCTTTGCCTACAAGAGGCTTTAGACATGCATTTTCAAAAAAGTGATGTGCTTCCTATTCTTCGATACACCTCTCTTCCTTAACTCTAATCTTAATCTACCTGCTCCTTCTGTTGGACTTCCTTTACCTTTCCTCGGTACTAAGAAGATTGTCAGACGATTCTCCAACACTTCATCTGCGCACATCCTCACCAAGGATTAAATCCTATATGCCTTTTAATGCCAGCTTAGCACCTCCAGCTAAGATGCTAACTGCTTTCACTATTCCTGACCAACTTTTGGGCAATGATGATAATAGTAGCAGTTCTTGGACTTCATCTTGAAATTTAATCTCAACCAATGTCAACCTTTAACAGGATTGAATTAAATTCATTAACATGATCAGTCACTAAGCAACCTTCCTTCATTTTCAGATTTACCAAATTTCGGATCAAGTGAACCTTATTCATTTGCGATGGTTTCTCGTACATGTTATACAACGCTTTGATCAACCCACAAGTTGTCTTCTTATTGACAATGTTGTAAGCAACATTCTTTTCCAATAAAAATCTCACCACACCAAGTGCCTTCTGATCTAAAAACTCCTAATCTTCCTGCTTCACAGGGAACGACTTCTCTTCAGACAAAGGTGCATGTAAATACTACTAGTAGAGGTAGTCTTCAATTTGCATTTTCTAGAAACCGAAATCTTTTCCATTGAACTTGTTGAACTTAACTCTCTTATCTTCTGCCATAACTTTGATACCAGTTTGTTGGGATGATAACAAAACAAGTTAAGCACTTCTAACAAAAGTCAAACAAACTACGATGACACTTGTAGAATAAAACTTCCAAAAAACTTAAATCAAAAGAACACAATATTTAGCGTGGTTCGGTCAAAGAGACCTATGTCCACGTGCGAACGAGAGAGGGAATTTTATTAACTTTCTGGAACTATTACAAATAGTCAAAATTGTATCTCACTTTTAGCTCTCATAGAAAATCTAGCAATTTACAATAAGGGGGATATGAGCCTATTTATAGGAAAGCATGGAAAACCCTAATTTCGTTAGGTCAGGCCCAACCATAATTATCCTATAAAGGGGATGCCATAAAATCCAACCAGTCATAGAATGTCATGCAAAAATTCCTAGAACATCCATCCTCATAAGCTTCAACAAAAATACATGATGGAGCATCATAGGCCAAGATAACGCATCATGAGCCACCATGAAGCATCATGATATCGCACCTACCATCAAGATGGTGCATCATTCATGTGGAACATCCTCGATGAGCATCTTCATTCTTCTGAGAAACATTTGGACAATCTTGAGCATCCTAGAGAACTTAGCACCTGAGTGGCGCATCAGGATGATGGCACACCATGAACCTTGGTGGTGCATCATGCTCCATGATGGTGCACCCTCCTCATGAATTATGCATACTCCTCTTGAATGGCGCATTCCGCTTCAATTATTCATCAACAACACTTTAACATTCTCGGAACACAACAATGCACAAAAGAGTGGCGCATCAAGCACCAAGGTGGCACATCTTGTGCATGAATGGCATACCTTGTGCCATAGGTGGCATATCCTCACTATAATGGTGCATCAGTGATGCTCCATTCTCCTTCGTGATGCTCCACTCTAACTCTAAGTGCTACATTGTGGATTTATGATGCTCCATTGCAACTCTAAGTGCTCCATGTAAATCTTAAATGCTCCATGTTAATTCTAAGTGCTTCATGTTGGAGAAGAATTTATACCACAACATACCATTGTTGTATCTTTGGAAACAAACATTCATATAAGGTGAATTTGTTTTAAGGACACTATGTTAAACACACGCATCAACAACAGTTAACTGTTTATTCTTTCATGCAGATTAAAGTGTTATATTTTCCTAACAGGCTGGTCACCGTGACATTCCTCTATACATATATGCATTTTAATTCATCAACTTTGTTAAATCACTATCACACTATAATGTCTTAAATTAATAGCCTAACAGGTACGTAAAGTAGTTTAAATTAAACTATTTAAACCATCTGAATCATTTTATATAAGATAGAGTATATGATAAGACTAATGATAGTTTAATTATAATCGTCGATTTAAAGTATTTGTTAATGGTTGAGTAGAACACATTTTATTTGTATTTTGCCTTTTAACGTTTAAATAGTCATTACTTAGATTTCATCATTAACCGTTTTCATTTTCATTAATGTTAGACGAAGAAAATGTGGAATATAAGCAATTTAATTCTTGCATTCTCTTATAATACCCTTAAGTACTTTTTATCACATCAGGGAAAATATTATTTTTTACACTCAATTTTGAAAATATTATACTATTTTATAAAAATATTATCTCTTTACTTATTTTGTCTTTAACTTGACATATTTTTTTTTTGTTTAATGTGATTAAAATCAATATGATGTCAATGATAAATAGACAAAAACAATGTATTCTCCAATGAATTAAGGAATTTATTGTGAATATGGTGGGATTCAAACAAATTACCAACCAATAAACATCAAAATTAATAATTAAAGCAAGGCACCATGAATTTTTAAATGTGACAAATCTTCTTGATATAAGAAAAGACATGGAAAGTCAAGTGGCACCTCACATCGTGTTCTGATTTGAAAATGAGATACATCTCTTGCTTATAGCAGAGTTTATTAGTAAAATGCTTCATTTGCCGCATACCATGAAGCTAATTTGGTTGATATAATCAACTCTATAATGACAGTTGATAGTTAAATAGTCTTTTGTACCCTTGGTTATCTCCCTTAATTTGGTGGATGTCCATTTTTCCTTACTATCTACAAATGAAACAACTAAAAGAAATTGGTGTGAAATAAAGACTAATGGTTTCTTGAAATAAACAATTGCAATCAACTAAAAAGGCTACAATCCCATAAATAAGTGAAAATTCATAACCCGTACAACAAGCAAACATTATATTATTCTTATCCCATAAGAGGCTTTTGCATAATTGAAGTTTAACATAACTTTTAAAGGATCATAACACCTTGCTAAACTAATCTATAAAACTGAATTGAAAATCTATTTAAAAAAAACATAACAACAACATGGAATTCTAATTAATAATACCAAATATAAACATATTTGAACAGGGAATAAAATTTGATGCTTAACAATTACCTGGAATTCTGATAATATTCTTCCTCTTAAACATACCTTTGTTGGGAGCTAAACAAAAACTGTAGTATGTTTGGGTTACTAAAGAATGATCCATAACATGAAATCAAAGGGGAAAATATACAAAAAAATGCATGAAAGTAGAGAAGAGATAGGGGCAAGATGACCATTTTATTATTTAAAGAAATGGATGTTAACTTAGACGATCGAGGGACATGAAACATTACAATACTATACAATAAGGAAGAAAAATTAAATTAAAAAGATTCTTTTGGACGGTATAAAACAATGATATAACACAGGGACCAAAACTGTAATTTACTCAAAAGAAAATGAACATGTAGCGGGGTCTATAGGTTTTATTGTGAATCTTTGTAATAAGACAATGCATAACTAGATGTAATGCTTTTTGGTTCATTGTAGAAGTCAGCAACAATTTTAGTTGTGGGCGAGAACCAGAAATTGCCAATCTTCTTTGTAATTAGTGTTCAAAAGCTGCAAAAAGGATTCATCATTCATGTATACATATATCATGTTCAAAGAATACAGCATAATGATTACCTGGTGAGCATCGTTAATTAACAGGGATGTGAAATGTGGAGTTTGAAAAGACACTAAACTCTTGTGGCTTTCTAAGGGATTTTGAGTAAGAATTTAAGGCAAGATAAAGAGTGGCACTCCGCTTTAAAACTATGAAAACTTCCTCACGTGAATGTCTATGAATCGGTGTGCATGTTCCTTGAGCAAATTAGATGAAGCTATGTCTTAGCTTATTGAGAACACATTTGAGAAAATGTCATAAAAGCGTAAAGAGAGTAATGCTTAAGCTTAACATGGTGATTAGTGGTTGAGTTTGTCACCTCTTTCAGCCCATGCATGAGGGTACCTGCAACGGTTATGTGAGATAAACCAGGTCTTCCATAGTTATCTTGTGGTAGCTCATTGATGTTCCTCACTAACGGAAATCCTATACAACAAAGGAAATGATTGGATAGAAGTTCATATTTGAGCCATAAATTGATTATTATAAAATTTTGGAATGATACAAATAGTTCCACAAGGTAGTTATAGTCTGAATCATTAACTAATTTGCATTTCTAGTACAAAGTCAAGAGGCAATTGATTGCCAAAAAGGGGTTAACCGCGGTCTACCACACTGTAACTAAAAAGGGGTTAACCGCGGCGTACCACACCGAAACTACGGGTGTTCGTTTGGATGGATCGGTTTGATCCGATCCAGTCAAGTGAATCCAAATGGATTTCGGTTTTCAAAACATGGATCCGAATAGTGCAAAATAAATTCAAATCTGATCCGATCCAATCCAATTGCAATTTGGTTTTAAAAAACAAAAAACATTTTAAAATTACATATAATTATAATATTATCCAATTTTACACATGAAGTAAAAACTAATTATTTAATTGTGATTTGAAATTTATAAACAACTACTAAGAAGGTATTCATATTATAATTTAATATTTTATTGGTAAAAAACTTTTGAGAGAAAAAACATATTAATGTTTTTATTTTGTGAAACTTTTTGAATCTGTTTGAAAAGAATAAATTACAAAATTAATAAATAATTATAGATATATTAAAAATAAATAAATAATAAGTTGTTATTCGTTTTTTTTTTTTGAACTATGCGGTTTTTATTTTATAAACCAAACCAATCCGAAATCTAAAATAATTATTCAGTTTTGTTGAAAATTAACCAAAAAATCTAAATGTCCGAACCAAATAGTCTCATCCAAATTCTCCAATTAAAAAATTGGTTTTTATTCAAATCGCTAACAACCTTAACCACAATCATTTCAGCCTCATCCCATTGGCCACACCCTCGTCTTTATACTGTTACGGTGTCACCGCAAATTCTATTTTTTTATTTTGATTAGAGAAGTTGAAACATTCAATAATAATTTTTATGGTACCATGAGTAACGGGGAATATGTGTCGATGGATATTATGCAAGTTTGTAATGGCTGTGTAATAAATGGTTGCCTTTAAATTCAAGCACATAACATGTGACTCTTAAAACGTTAGAAACGAAAAAAGTAAATATCAAATTGATTGTTGAAATCCGTTTATGCAAAAAAAAAAAAAAAAAAAAAAAAAAAAAAAAAAAAAAAAAAAAAAAAGAGAGAGAGAGAAACTCTTTTATCTATAATAAAACTATAAAATTAATAGATGTTGTACCACAACTCATCATATTTTTAGCTTGGCAGGTTCAGTCCCATATTATTTCCCCCTTACCCTCTCCTTCCCAGACAAAACTAATAGAAAATAGTGCAAGCCCGCCACATTTTTTTCTTAAATATAATTTAACAAATACATGCACAAAGTAATACCATTCATGCCCCTCTCACACATTTCGAAGCCCTTGTGTAAAAATCAAAATGAGATCCTCTAATTTTCATTTTTTTTAAATATATATCATTAAGTTATTTTGCTACCGTTAAATTCAAAACTTAAAAATAATAACCAACATCTTGTAAATTCACTACCGCAAGATCATGTCTTTACTCATTAGTTACAAGTTATAACTTTTACATACAACTTTTCAAATAAAAAAGATGAAAAGTCAATTGATTACTATTTTCTAAACATCGATCTTTTATTATTTTTATAAGAAATTTCTTATATTATACATTCATAATCAATATTGTCAAGAAATTCATTCTCAATTGAAATTAAGCCACAACGTAAATCTCTTTTAAGAGATGGTGGAGCACAAATAAGATTTTAAAAGTTTTAGTTTTGAAAAGATTTTTTTTGGTTAATGCAACTATAATGATAACAGTCAACAATATTTTGTACGATAGACAAGAAAATGAATAAATGTTTATCCTTTTTGAGAAATTTGATATTCCATTAATTGTATTATGTTCAAGTGGTAAATATTTTTGTAGCAATTCGAGTTCGTTCAATAAATCATCACCATTGATGTATGAGATATGACCATTTTGCAACCTATTCTCAAGATTTTTGTAACTTTCCTTTACCTCACTAATATTTGTTGACTTCAACTTTTCTATGTGAATAAGAAACCAATAATATTTTCATATTGTTTATATTGTTCTAACATTTCCTCCAATGAACCAATAATTTGATCAATTATATACACAAAATATTGAATCATGAATGAGTAATGAGGTGAAAGTTCATGTATCCATTCTAATGACCCAACATCACTCTCGTCAAAATTGTATTTTTTTTTAAATTGTTATTTTATTATTTTTGTCAACAAACACCGAATCAATTCTTAAATTAGAAGTTATAGATTTTGTACAATCTCAAGCCTTGTTAAACCCATTCTCTCAATAGTTGTTAAAAAACTCACAAATTGCTCCACGCTACTCTTTGTCTCATTAATACGCATAGTCTTAGATTGAATTTGTTTGCTCGGGTTGTTTTCTTTAACCAATATATGAAACCATATAACCATACCAACTATAAAGACAAATTTGTCAAGTTCATACTCTTTTAGATAGGTAGTTTCATTTTTTATCTTTAATTATATATGTCTCATTATCAACAAGTTTATATAGAACTTTTACTATTTCAGGAGTTTGAGTTCCGATTAATTTCACACCTCAATTCTACTTTCTAACTTTATAGCTGATAACTATTTTAAAACCAAAACTTTGTACAGGAAAAGTAACTTATAGAATTTGTTATTAGATTTTGATATTTTGTATTAGATTTGTAGCATAAAGTGTATTTTATAAAATATGAAATCGTATGCTTCAATTTATATTAGAAACAAATTTGTATTTTTCTATGGATATAAATATTTTTCTTTAAATTTGTGATAAATTTTAGAATTTATGATAGATTTTGATTTTTTGATTTTCTTTGATTCTTTTCATAAGTAAAATGACTTCAAGATTGCAAACAAAGGTTATATTATGTATATAAGTAACCGACACGGCTAATTTTCTATAATTATAACTAATAAAAATGTATTTTTTAAAAATATCAAAATCATAAATATACATACATTTGTCTCAAATTCAGAGGTCCCCAAAAATCAAAGGACTTGTACGAACGCACCACTCGTACACCCCATGGCTACTACTAATACCATTGGAGCGAAATTGTTTTTTCTCGTGGTGTAGACTTTTCCCATAGCATGAACCCACCAACACAACACAACCGTGGACAATGTCATGTACACTTCACCACCGCGGTGACACGTCATCTACCGCTGGGTGTGGTTATGTTCCATAACATTTGATCTAAAATATTCATAAAGGATTAAAAACAAATACAATGAATATTTTATCCTCTAGTTGCAATTATAATTAATTGAGAGGTGGAGAGAAGTTAGTTTCAATCGAAAAAAACTACTCATAAGCGTAAGAATGCAAAATATCAATGGCCAAAAGAAGACACACACACACACACACACACACACATATATATATATATATATATATATATATATATATATATATATATATATATTCTTTGGATCTGCATTTAAAAGATTATAACAAAAAACACACTTTGTTTTTTTTGTTTTTTTTTTTATTTTTAATTTTCACTGCCTTATTTTATATATGTAACACCCGTTTCAGGTATGAGTCAATTCATTTAAATTTTAGAAATATATTCTTGGTTTGCCACGACATGGTGGGGCTTCACCACAACGTGCCACTATTTTCTTGACTGCAGGTGTAGTTGACTCGCCATGTCGTGTTAGCCGATTTGAGAGAAACCCTAATCCTTGGGCTTTGGGTCCTCTATAAAAGACTTAATGGCTAGGGTTTCAGCCTCTATCACCCTCTCGACCTGAAATCGTAACCCTATCCTCCCTTCTATGATATTGAGCTTATTGTGGTGTTTGGTTGTATTTTGAAGGAAGTAGAAAAAGGTGCTAGCCCAAAGATCAACCAACAACTCATCCCTATCCATGGAATCACTCTTTGGACCATTTGTAAGTCCTCAACCCTCCATTTTGATGATTCTATGGATGTAGATCTAGCTTTATTAGCTTATTTTGGTCCATAAGTGACGTTTGGTTTATTTGATGTGATAAAGGTTGCAACTTTATGACTCTCCTGAGTCCCATGAGCAATATATCTTGTGGATCTAGATTTTGGTTGAGATATTTATCCTTGCATAAGTTTTGGTCACCTTTTTGCTCATTTTGACCTAAAATGGAATCTAGACATGCATTGGGCATACATGTCCATGAAACACCCAACTTTATGTTAGATCTAGTATTTGAAACCCATATGGAGTCGGTTTGGCTATGCACTTTGAGGAAAAGTGCTTAATGGTTAACCATGTCATGAGTTTTGCCCTTATTAGACCATGGTTTGGAGATCTTGTCTTATTGAAGTGTCTTAATGGGTAAATTGGAAACTTTATCCATTAAGGCGTTAAGAAGGGGTGGATCTAAATTTTTGAGCTTTTGATTTTGATTTAAAAGCAACTTAACTCAATTAGGCTAATCAGACTGATCACCGCGACTTGGCATTAGGCCACCATGGTGTGGCGAGTAAGGGGCCAGTCGATTGTTTTGTCATCTTATGCCCATGAAATGGCCAAGGAAGACCACAACGTGGAGGCCAACTGTGTTTGACTTCAACTTTGATTTGGGTTGACTATCTATGTGTGGTGTGGCACTTGTCTTAACTAGCAATGAGAGCCGCAACAGTTGATTATCGTCTGAGAGGTGAGTTCCTTCACTGTACTCGTGGGTCAAAGGCACAAATGCCGACCCACAGGATTATGTTTGTATGATGATAGTTGCTTTTGTGACACTTACTGTTATTCATGTATGTGCTTGTTGTCTTTGTGACTCTTGTTGATATGATTGTATGCTTAGTTGTAGGGGTGAAATAGAACCGATACTGGTTGAAAGAGACCAAAAGGAGTGAAATAGACCCACTACCGGTTGAAAGAGACCAAAGGGGTGGTGGTGAATTAGACCCAATACTAGTTGAAAGGGACCGAAGGGGCGAAATAAACCCAATACCGGTTGAAAGAGACCGAAGAGGTTGAAATAGACCCAATTATTTTTTGACTTTTATGTATGTATGTTATGGGGTATTTTGGGGAAACTTACTATGCTTTGTGATTACAAATTCATGTTTATGATTTCTGGTACTTCCAGTTCGAAAGGGACGTGCTCGGCATGATCGCACTACATCCACTAGCATTCTGCATTTTATGACCTGATTTGTACTCTGATAACTATTTTATACATTATCATGATTAATGGGTTTGAAATGAATGAAAGATGATTCTTTCGGGTTTTAAAAATGAAATTTTTGTTGGATTAGTGTCTAAGTCCATAACTATATTTGGTATGTACTTGACCCGACTCGACATGGTCCATTTGGGTTGCATGACATCATGCATTTGGATAGACTAAAATGAGAGAAATAACACTTAAGGTTTGGTAATATATTATAAGTTCTAATATATTAATAAGATTATTTAATTAGTATTGATCAAGAATTTATTTGGAATTAATTAAGTGATCAAAAGGAGAATAATTAAATATGTGGGTTGATTGTGTAAATCATCCATACTTGTATAGTGGGCTAATGCTCCATGAATTATCAAGTTGGGCTAAAACCCATAGGATGCTCCATGGATGATCCATGGTGTTTTTGTACCCATGGATAATGGAAATGAAAGGCCATGACAATTAGGGTTTACATGGTGTAACCCTAATTGTGACACACTATATAAGCATCTTATTCTTGTCAAAATCAGCCACCATGAGAGACTATGAAGGAATGGTGAGGGCTAGCCGATTTCATGAAGTGTATCATTTCTCTATAAGTTATTCCATGTGTATTTGATGTTGTGTGAACCATTTGAGGTGTCACACTTGGGGCACTAGGCTCTCGAGCTTCATCGAGTTAAGCTACATCAACAAGGTATGTATTTCTATATAGTTTATTATTCAAGTATCAAAAGACTGTATGCTAGTTAGGATAATACCTTGGAATATTCATATTTGCATGTATAATAGAGAAAACATAGATCCAAGGTATTTAGGGTTGCAAGTACACTTAGGAGTGTTAGAATGCTCAAAACCCAACAGTGGTATCAGAGCCAGGTTTGTTTTTTTGTTATACTTGTAAAATCTGCTTAAAAATCGAAGTTTTTTTTGCTGTCTGGACAGCTGACTCGGCGAGTCCATCAGGTGACTCAACGATTCCATGCCTTAAAAGTGCTCAAAACGATCCAACTCGTTGAGTTGGTTCTTGCACTCGACGAGTTGGACCCCCAGACAGCATATCTTCGACTATTTTGGCTGGAAATGGACTAGGAACATTACCCTAAGTTGTTTTTCAACTTATAAACCTGTTTTTGATGTGGTAATGTTCATGCTAATCCAATTTCAAAGATAATTGTCAATAGATTCATGTTTTGTATTAGTTTAAGGTTTAGGCTAATTACATGAAAAAGTTTGATTTGAATTATCTTGTTCTTATAAGTTGCTTAGATTAATAGGAAAAGTTATGTGAAATTGTTGTTTTCAATCCAAATTAATATAAGAGTTGATTCTAAAATGTGTTTTTGTAACTTGTCCTCAAGTTATATGAAAAGTCACATTTAAGGTTCATAAAACTCATAAATATTTCCATAGGGTATGAATAAAGAAAAGTCACATTCTTTTAATAGTTTAAAGTCTTCCATAACTTGTCCTCAAGTTATGGAACTTGAAGAGTTTTTGGATTAAAACTACTTTAAACACATAAGTTATGGAATTGAATAGTTTTTAATAGTTTCAAAACTTGCCCTCAAGTTTTGGAATTTGAAAATTTTTCCCTTATGAATACTTTAATTCCAAGTTAAGCCCTTAGAATTTTAAAAGTTAAAATTCAACCCTTATACTTTATAATATTATAAGTTAATAATATATATATATATATATATATATATATATATATATGTATAAGAGCAAGTCATCTTACCATTAGTATGCCTCATTTACGTAGCCGGTCTATAAGGGGGTATAAGGTTACTGCCTATAAAATGGCAGTTTAATGGGTGTCCACTCTCACCCACCGCTTCCTTGACTGGTGGAGGGTCGTTAGTCGAACAGGTAGGACAAGGACTATAATTCTCCCTTCATTAAAAGTATTAATGATAAATATAAAGTAACTAAAATGTTTTTATAATTCCCAATCTTAATTATTTTATGAAAATATGATTAAGGTGCTAATCCATGAAATTACACTTTGCACTTTACTTAAGTCGATTAGTGGAGCGTGTGTGGTTAACCGACACACTAGCTTGATTTAACAAGGTAGGCAAAGGGTAACTTAATATTTATCATAGTATCGGTGGAGCACGTGTGGTTAACCGACACATCGATTAAGGGGTAAATATTAAGGGTACCAAGTGATTTTCATGGTTACTTCACACCTTGTTTTGTGATCCACGGCATCCCAGTCACAAAACCTGAAGGGCACACTCGAGATTGAAACATGTCATTGAAAAGTTCAATGAATCTCAAAAAGATCTAGGAGTTTCAAATCCAATTAAAAACCTAATAATTTATTTCGTTTTTCATGGTGGAAATTGGTGAATCGTCATTCAGCTACCTTCAAATATTCTATAGCTTGGATTACGGCATCCCTCTTCCAAGTTATAAAATATTGTGTTAGGTCCTAGCCTTAATATTTCATATTGGGTGTTATATTAAGGACTTTAAATCAACTATCTTGAATATCTCTCAAAAAGATGTCTGGTTCAGACATCTATGATCTTCCCAAATCTCTTGGAACTTCACTTCCTCCGCCTCCTCCAATTATTCTCCCTTACCCACAAGTTCAAGGTTACTAGAGCCCTAATGGAAAGCAAGGTCTATGTGTGCTCACATCTTGGAGATGAAGTCACATATTGACAATTCGGGAGAGTTGGGTGTCAAAGTCTTAAGAAAGTTGGTTGTTCAATCACTTTCTAAGTCATATAGTGAGTTACTTTGGGACTACTATGAAATAGACTGTAACATGACCCTTAATGATCTTATCTATTTGCTTGGTGCTGCAGAATCAGAAATGATTTGAGGACTAGTAAATCAAATTTGATTAGGAGATCAACTTCCCAATGGAAATTGACAACGGAAACATTGGATATCTAGAAAAGCCTTCTCTTTCAAGGAAAGGGGTTGACCATAGTCAACTCGGTTGACTGAATGGTAAAGAGAAAGGCAAGTCTGCGATAGTCCCATGTACCATTTCCAAAGAGTCCATATGTTTCTCTTGCCAGAGGAAGGGGCATTGATTGCGAAGCTGCCTATTTACCTGAAAGATCATAAGGTTGATCAAGTCAAGAAGTTTGACTCTACTTCAGGTAAAGCCCACTATCTAACTCTGTTAAGTTTCTATTCTGAAATTCTTATTACATGATATGACTGGGTCACATGTTGATGTTTGAAGAATCAAAGAAAAATTGAAGGAAACTTAAAAAAAGAGTATGTTGAATCTGACTGCGAAGATGGATTTCTATCGCTTGATTGAAGATCGGATTCTTGAGCTACTCTTAGGAGTTATGATAGATTGCTAGGAAACATGTAATAACATAGTTTTAATTTAAAGTTGCATTGTAAGGAAAAGTTTTTTCTGCGTTTTATAAATAAATAAAAGTTTGTTTTACTTTATTTTATATCTCCTTGCAATGGCATTTATGAAAACTTGATGTTTGTATGTTTCTAGCAATATTGAAAATATGAATGATCCTTTCATTTGTGGTAGTGTCTAAATTTACCAAATAAGGAAAGCTTCTCATCACCTAAGTTTTCAGTTGGATAGAAACTTGGAATCATAGAAGTTGTACAATATGATGAATGAGAACTTTTAGCTTTGGAAAATTAAGACTAGTTCCTTGTTCACATGTATATGTGAGTCAAGTGAAGGGCTAAGGGCTCGAGTACACATTCTTGTGTAATGGTCAAGTCCACCACAAAAGATCGATAAGACTATTCGTCATGATTTACTAAAGCCTAGTAAATATGGTTATACTTACAAGTTTAAGTGTAATTCTGAAACATTGGAAAAGTTTCAATGTATGGCAGAACGAATGAGAAGAATCAAATTAGGCAGAAGGATAAAAGTTTCTCAAATCTGAAAAGATGGGAGAGTACTTTAGTATCATGTTTAGTGATCATCTTAATGATTAAGAAACCATATCACAATTGGTTCTCTAAGGAAATCTTAGTGCGTTCTTATGGCTAAGAAGAGGAATCGAGAATTGCTGAAATGGTTAAATAAAGAAGATGAGTCATACTTCGTTAAAAAAAAACAATTCTTAGAGTCATACTCCAAGATTGTAACTTGAGTGACACATCTTAAAGAAGGTTTATAACACTAGTCAAATGTAAGAGTAAAGTGTGGCCCACTCTTGTACATTTGAAATTGGTAAGTTGTGATATTTTGGATAAAACACATACCAACTTAAGGCCAATTGTGTGAAGTGTTTGTCTTGATAAAGAATCTGCACTATCTCTTGAATATTTGGCAAGATAGTCTTATATGTCAAGAGGACAGTGGGAGTCTTAAAGATCCTGAAAAGAATTTCAAGATCTAATCAAGAATAAAAACCTATAGTTTAACGCTAGCACACGACGTGAGGTTTATAACCTATCGTGTTGACATATTTCTATTTCTGTTCCCATTCCAGTTAAAGTTATCTTTACATATGAGTTCTTAGAGTTCTCAATTGGTTGCATAAAAACTTAGAAGCAATGGCAGACCCTTAGGCTGCCAGGTGGCAAGAAATTCAGATTGAGTTTAGTCCATATGAGTTTGGATTTGTCATTATCCTTCTCTTGTGAGTATGGTTCTGACAAATCCACATGGATAAGAACACATACACCATAAAATCTAAGTGTCATAAGGTTTCTCTCCGATCCATGAAAATGATGGTAAGGAAACACTTTACGACATCCCTTTTCATAGTTCAGATTGAGTTTAGTCCACATGTGATATTTGCATTCTCAAAGTCGTTAGTGGAGCATGTGTGGTTAATCGGCACACTAACATGGACTTGTGAGAAAAGGCAAAGGTCTAAACAATTGACACTATGATTACGACATCCCTTTTCATAGTTCTGAAACTGTTTAGACACACATGTGTGCTATCTAAGGAAAGGTGTATGATTTTGATAAAGATTATCAAAAAATCTCGTATCAGAAGTCTGAACTTTGGTAAGGAATTCAATATAAGTATTGATTTCTAGAAGTCCAACTGATTTCTGAGTCCATATCAAAGCTAGTGGGAGCATAAGTGTTATGCTAATAATCATCATGTTAGTGGGAGCATGATAATTATGATAAGGGTTGCAAGTTAGCAATGTTAATTATAGAAAACAAAAGTTTCAATTGGGAAAAAGTTGTTTTACCATAATTAAGGGAGAGGAAATTATACTTCATTTCAATTCTAAAAGCATAGATTGAGATTTTAATCATCTTTAATCAGGGATATATATATATATATATATATATATATATATATATATATATATATGAATTTTATGTTGGAATGGCTCAACATAAGGAAATTCTATATATGGGTCCATTATTTGCGTTCTAAAATTCGATTATGATTACGGCATCCCTTTTCATAATCTGAATTATGAGAACTTGGCAAATAGAAATATTGTAGCAAAAGGATTGGTCTAGTATCATGTCTTTATGTGAGACATCATGAATCGTGTCCCATATGCTTCGGATATAAGATCAATTGCATGTGCTATAATATTAATCCTTTCTAAAATTTTCCAAATGCCTGGGGCATTACGAAGGGAAAAGTGTAACGCCCGTAGATCCGGGCTAGTCAATTTAGAGATAATAGGTGTCGAAAACGATTTTTCGGCAAAAGATTGTTTATAATAAATAATCTTAACCAATTTGTAGTATATGTTACAAGGTTTCCGTACATATAAATAGCGCCGAAATCCGAGTTATAACGAAAAAGTTATGACCCGTTGAAGTTTCGCGACAGAACCGGCACGACACCGGGAAGTATAAATAGTGAATTTATGATAGAGAGAATTTTAGTCTTAATTATCTAAAAAAAGTCATAGAAAATGTTAAACCGAGAGTTTCCATAAAAAGAACGCCCAAATCTGACTTCATATGAAGAAGTTATGATTTTTCTAAGATTTAGCATAGCAGTGCACAACCCGAAAATTCGAATTTTAGATCGGTCGATTTTTAGCCAAAATAATCTAAACGAGAAATGAAGATATCGTTAATAGGAGTTAAACGATAAAAATACAGTAAAAAACGGATCTCGTATACGAAAGTTATGGACGAAGCTTAGTCTCTACTTTTCGAGCGCGACAAATTCGATATAGTTTTGTAAATCCGAGATAGATTGAGAATTAGTCAACGAGGTCTAAATGAAAGTTGTAGTAATCGTAAATACCAACGTGTGGATATAAATATCGACAAAAACGGAGATCCTATACGAAATTTATGGACAAAGCTTAGTCTCTACTTTTCGAGCGCGGCGAATTCGATACAGTTTTTGTAAATATGAGATAGAAGGAGAATTAGCCGACGGGGTCTAAATGAAAGTTGTAGTACTCGTAAATACCAACGCGTGGATATAAATAATGCAGAAAACAGAGCTTGTACACGGAAGATACAAACAAAGCTTAGAGACTACTATAAAATTCCTATAAATAAAGGGTGAACTCCTCATATTTTCTTCACACCATAAGCCTTTCTTTCTCTCTCTAACTTCTCTCTAGCCTTCCTAAACCCTTCCCAAGTCTAGGGAACCTCCCTAGCACGAGAAGGAAGCCCCGAAACTCCCGACGGCTCCGAGAAGAAAAGCTTTCGGCTCGGAAACGCTGCTCCAACGAAGCCCGGTTTTCCATAAAACCCGTTGTAAGTAAGCTATGCCTACGCTATTTTTTTAAATAGCTTTTATTTAATTATAGCAACATTATTAGGAAAATATAATAAGTACTTTGGCTATTATTATGGGTTATATAATTATTGATTAACGCTTATATAATAGTAATAATAGCTAGACTATTTATTAGTCTCGGCGAATAATATACTAAACTCTAGTGGTAATAATACTAGGTTTCATCGAAGGAAATTATTTTTAAGAAGCGAAGCGCTGTTTGAGTTTGGAATCACCACCTTTTCAAGTGAGTTCATGGTCCCTTTCATCTTACACATAGATATGAAGTATTTTATATAAACTACATGTTATGTGTGAATATTATCTGTATAATTGCTATCTATGCTGGATGAACGATTTTATACATGTTTTAAATGATTTAAACTGTATATGTATTTTATATCTACAATAATGTTGGGGGTAAAACATGGGTAGATGTAATAGATGGAGTATGAGTTGGATGATGAGTTGAGAGGTGAAATAGACCGTGAGGTGAGGGTGAGAGGTGGACGATGTGAGAAGCCTTTTTCCCAAATGATGGCCCCATCATTCAGCAGAGTATGGATGACAACCATGGACTATTCTAGACAGTCCAGTGGAACACTAGCAGGCTCGCAACTTGTAGGTGTTGTGAACGATGTGTTCACCGGTGTACTCTAAAAACTCATTGACATGTATTGCGAGTGGATACTGTCGATAAACGAAATAGCCCCGGCAGCTATGGATTTAGTGCCTGTTGAGAAAACCCTGGCAGCTATGGATTTAGAGCCCGTTGACTAAACCCTGGCAACGATGGATTCTGTGCCGATTCCTTAGGATGATCCTTAGGAATGAATTAACGAGGAGTTGCTGATTCTTAGGGTAGACCCTTAAGAGTAAAGAAGATAATGAAGATGGGTAATTGGGTCGATTGTTTGATTGTTTAAACGTAATAATTATATTATTATGGGTTGAAAACCCTATGTACTCACCAGGTTTCCCAACCTGACCCGCTCAGTTTATTTATATCACAAGTGTTGATATGAAGTCACATTACACTGAGAGATTAAGGAGATATATATCACTAGTGATAATGAATGTAAGTTTTGTTTATGCTTATCTTTCTGTATTGACGATGACATCCCAAATGTTTTAAAATGAATAAAAATACTTTTCGTCGGAAATTTTTTGATAACGTATTTATCATGTTTTACTGGGAACAAATTCCGCAACGTTTTTATTAAAAGAGATACTCTGATTTTTGATAAAGCATAAACAAAATTGGTCTTTTCTGGCCGTGAAAATGGGGATGTCACAAAAGGTCTAGAATTGGATATGACTAAAATGATTAAGCAATTGTAGGGGACAATTTAAGGTTTACCAAAGATTGGTTGCTCAGGGACAGTTGGAAGTATAATGTTAATTTTGGAAGGACCGTATTGAAACATTCTGAAAAGAGGCAACTCTTGGTCAGAAGTAATAGTCAAAATGAGAATATGGAAATATTCATATTCCTATAGGTGGAAGTTATTCATCAAATCTGTGTAAGATTAGGAAACTTAATGCAAGAAGGATGTTCAAAGGAATGTACTTTAAATTTGAGACTTCGTTCCATGGAGTTGATCTCCATTGGAATACTCTGTAATGTCTATTGACAAGTCTTTGTGACTTTGTGCATAATCATTACAAGAGGATCAATGCATATAAGTTTAGAATCTAACAGATTTAGGTAAATGGCAGGAATTTGGAATTCTTGCATTTGCGGTAAGGAATTGGAATTGTGAAATGAGAATCATTGGAATTATGTTCAATCGATCTATTTCACAAAGTAAAAATCATAGAAGAACATAGTGTGCATACTTGGTGTATGGCATGACTAGTGTTTAGAAAACATAGTGTACATGCTTGGAACATGGGACAACTATTGTTTTAATTCAAGTATAAAGTTGATAGTTTGAAACAATATGCAATGAATGATGGGTAATCAATATGGTGATAAATAAAAGGTGCTCTATTTATATTCATAAGTTCTGAGACCATATTGGATTCGATTATTCTTGTCTTTCACTTTGCATGTTTTGAATTCCATAATAACTAGGTCGTTCTTCCTGATCGACTAAGTTATTCAAACCATCCACAGTCGGTCATATGTTGGAAGTAGATATGAATCAAGACTGTCATGGGTAGGCTTGTAGAGGTCTAAGATGTTGGACAAAGTGGTGCTACAACACGCATGAGTGCTCATAAGTTCTGAGTATTGGATTCAACCCACACTCATCGGAATCACTTCATGGATTTTATCACGAGTGATCATGAGATGATAATATCTTATATTCTTCAAACCTAGATATATGAGTTGTTACTATGAGTTGGTTATACATTGATTGCACGAACCCACATTGGTAACTTGATGGTATAAAACGTGCCTTTGTGTATGATTCAACAAGTAGTATTACAAGCCATATGGGTCGAAGTTTATCCATTCCTTTTACCTTCAGGATAAAAGTGATATATGTGGGCCCCTCGATGATTTAATGATGACACATGTGAGTGCTTGGCCAAGCCATGATTGATTTGATCTATTCAATCAGTCAGTCGTCATGAATCATAAATTGGGAAACAACAAATAGACAGAGCGAATGATTATAATCCATGTCTCAGTCCATATGATATCTATAATGGAGGAATATATGATCCCTTATCTAATGGACAAGTCATTGACAAAGGTCAGAGTTCATCGACAAGGTCAGAGTTCGACAACGACTTTTGAGAGCTACGATTACCAGTTAGGTTTTGAAGTCATACTCAATAATAGTTTTAGACTTATCCAAGTGGGAGACCGTTGGATTAGTGTCTAAGTCCATAACTATTTTTGGTATGTACTTGACCCGACTCGGCATGGTCCATTTGGGTTGCGTGGCATCATGCACTTGGATAAACTAAAATGAGAGAAATAACACTTAAGGTTTGGTAATATATTATAAGTTTGAATATATTAATAAGATTATTTAATTAGTATTGATCAAGAATTAATTAAATGATCAAAAGGAGAATAATGAAATATATGGGTTGATTGTGTAAATCATCCATACTTGTATAGTGGGCTAATGCTCCATGGATTATCAAGTTGGGCTAAAACCCATAGGATGCTCCATGGTGTTTTTGTACCCATGGATCATGGAAATGAAAGGCCATGACAATTAGGGTTTACATGGTGTAACCCTAATTGTGACACACTATATAGGCATCTTATTCTTGTCAAAATCAGCCACCATGAGAGACTATGAAGGAATGGTGAGGGCTAGCCGATTTCATGAAGTGTATCATTTCTCTATAAGTTATTCCATGTGTATTTGATGTTGTGTGAACCATTTGAGGTGTCACACTTGGGGCACTAGGCTCTCGAGCTTCATAAAGTTAAGCTACATCAACAAGGTATGTATTTCTATCTAGTTTATTATTCAAGTATCAAAAGATTGTATGCTAGTTAGGGAAATACCTTGGAATATTCATATTTGCATGTATAATAGAGAAAACATAGATCCAAGGTATTTAGGGTTACATGTACACTTGGGAGTGTTAGAATGCTCAAAACCCAACAATTTTTACTTAGTAATTTTTGGGACGTTACAAGTTGGTATCAAAGCCTTTGTTTTAGGGATCCGGGCACTTTCGGGTGTATCTAAACTCAATCTAAGGAATTCTAAAAAATCTTATATTAGAAAATAATTTTCTAAAAAGGTTTCTAACATAAAAGGAGGATGCGACGTGTGCAATCAATCGAGCTTAAGTAAGTATTCCTAAAATACCTATACATTTTATTGTTTCAATATATGTATATGTGCTAGATTAGGGCTAAGGAATCTGCTCAAAATTGCATATTAGGATGCTAGGAGAGATGTCTTTGTACGCCAGTTGCATGAACCCTTATAACTGCATGCTAGAATGGATTTCAGATGATTAGATAGAGTGGCACGGCTAGGTAGTGCTTCAGCTTAGAACTCAATGTTTGAATGCTTCTTGCTTTGTTATTCTAGGGACTCCACTAGTGTTGGCTAATTATTAAGCGGATACTTTAAATTACATGTTGTGGGGATTAGAGTATTAGACAAGCCTCGAGAGTTAGGTTCAGTTGTATTGCATAACTCTTGTTTGAGTCCAACCGTTGTAGAATGGGACCTAGCAGTTGAAAGTTATCTAGTGCTGGTAACATGTAGTTGTATTCGTGAGAAAGTAGAAGGAACTGGAGGGGAGTCTCTTCTATAGCTGATAGCAGAGAGTTGTGTGGAAAGGAACCCTAAGAAAGCCTATGAAATGTTTTAGTGCATAGGGTAAACTATAGTATGAGTGAAGTAATTAATAGTAAGGCAGTGACTTGGAGGATTTGGGATGGTCCTTAAGGAAGGTATAGATAGGTGCGGAAGGTAGTATTGGGTCTATACTATTGAAAACACAGGATTTATAACCAAGACAAGGAAGGCCTTGATGAATTTGGGAAAATTTGGGAGTGTGAACCTCTCTGTATGTATACTAATTATTTATGTATTATGTTTCAACATGGTAATGACATGTGGTGGAGCATGAGGTTCAAGATCTAGATCTGGATCTAGTTCGGGCTCGGGCACCGAACCAATTGAAGAGGGATTTCATGAGTTTATCGCGTCCTAGATTACGAGAGGCATCCTTGATGCGACCCTGATGATGTTCGCGTCAATCAAGGAGGGTATCATCGAGTAGATGGAGGATCATCTCCGGATCTTTAGGTTCAATCTAGTTGTTGTTCAGTACGGAGCCCACACTATCTCTTTAAAGGATTTTAGGGGAAGTGGGGCATCGGAGCTCTTTGGGGCGAAGTACCCTATTGCTGCTAGATGATGAATATCAGACATAGAGTGTGCTCAGATGATTGGCTTCTGCTCCGAGGGGTCGAAGGTGAGGTTCGTTGCAGGCTATCTGAGGCAGCGAGCCCATGATTGGTGGGAGGAGGTTGGTATGCTCTGGGAGCCCCAAAATTGAGGCCATGACCTAGTTAGCTTTTATGACCCGGTTCCGAGTAGAGTTTGCACCGGCTGTTGAGGTGCAACAGCCGATGAGGGAGTTCCTGGATATGCAGCAGATGACTGAGACTGTGGCGACGATCACCGCCAAGTTCTGAGAGAGAGCTTTATTGGTACCCAAGTATGCTACAAAGGAGGAGATGAGGAATACTCGGTATCATGACATGCTGAGATCAAATATCAAGGAGTTTGTTAGCTTTTCAGCCTGTCCAACATTGGAGGACATGATATCTAGGTCCCGGGAACGGGAAATTGATTTGGAGTGCATTGGGAAGAGGAAGGCGGAGAAAGTGCAAACAAATGGGATTTCAACAAAGAAACTCAAGGGTTTTGATTATAGATTGAGGGGCTAATAGGGTCAAGGCTGTTGTGGCAAGTGCGGAAAGATACATGACAGAGTTTGTAGAGCGGGAGGTTCGGGCTGCTATACCTGTGACAAGACATGGCACTTAGGCATAGATTACATTACCACCACCACCACCCATGTTTCAGGTCTGGTCTACTTTCATTGCTATCAGATGGACCACAAGAAGGTCGATTGCCCAAGTTTGACTGGAGGAGTGGTTGCAGCACCTGCTCCGATGATGTTAAGGATCACTGATGGTCGGGAGGGTAAACAAGCAGCCCCTATAGTGAAGAGTAAAGCTTTTCAGTTGATGGATGAGGAGGCGCATGCGACTCCTGACGTGGTTACAGACCTATTTTTTCATTTATTCATGCGCTTTCATTATTTTTTATACTTATGTTTCTTGTTGTAATGTTTAGGGACGTTCTTATTGAACATATTATCTACTCTGGTTCTTTTTTATTCGGGTGTTACCCGATCATTTGTTCTCTTGCACTCAACAAGAGGTTTAATGATGCTCCTGGGGAGCTGGATTATCCATTGGAGGTAGAGATAGTTGATGATCTTTCAGTGAGTTTATCGAGAGTTCATCGAGGTTGTACTCCCGATTTGTTCCGATAAAGGTATTTGATCGATTTGGTTCCTATTCCTTTGCGCGGGAGCTAGGTCATTGTGGGGATGTACTGGTTGAGCCCTAATAGGGTGATGATTGATTACAGGCACCAATTAGTGCGGGTTCGAACCCCAAGTGTGGGAGAACTAGTTATTCAGGGTGAGGGTGCTCCGTGTGGACCGACTCTCTGTTCAGTTGCGAGAGTTAGGATATATCTTCAGCACGGATGTTCGGGTTTTATGGCTTACATTTTTGACACCATGATGGAGAGGAAGAGGAAGATTGGGGATGTTCATGTAGTTAGAGAGTATTCATACGTGTACCCATAGGACTTTCTTGGAGTACCTGCGGAGAGGCAGGTGGAGTTTCGTATTGATCTGGTACCTGGTACGGCTTTGATAGCCAAGGCACCTTATTGGGAGCTGAATAAGCTAATGGTGAAGAAACGTTTTTCACTTCCGAGGATTGATGATTTATTCGAAAAGTTACAAGGTGCGTCTTGGTTCTCCAAAATTGATCTACGTCTAGGTTACCATCAGATGAGTATCAGAGATGAGGATGTCCAGAGGACTTTTTTTAGGACTCGTTATGGTCATTACGAGTTTGTGGTGACACCTTTTGGGCTCACCAATTCCCCATTCGCGTTCATGGATCTCATGAACCGTGTGTGTAGACTAATGCTGCATCATTCTGTTATTGTATTTATTGATGATATCTTGGCCTATTCTAAGAACAAGCATAACACCCATGTTCCAGTAGGATTTGCATTATATTGATAGACTAATTTCCATTCTTCGCAAGAAGACGAAAACCTTAAGGAACAAGGCTGTGGGATTGGTGAAGGTGCAGTGGCAGTACCGAAAGGGGTATGAATGGACATGGGAGCCTGAGGACGAGACGAGGGAGCATTACCCAGAGTTATTTGCGACAACAGACTTTAACGATGAAGTCTGATTCAAGTGGGGGAGATTTATAACGCCAGTTTCTAGGTATTTGCATTGTTGGCCTTGCTTTGTGATTAATTTTGCATAATGTTTCCAAACTCCAGTCGTTGGGAATGGAATGCTAGGCGTTGGAACGCCAGGCGTAAGTTTGTAGACGCCGCATGTTCATACGTAGAGGACAAAACCTAATTTTTAGGGTCACCCTATTTAAAGGCCATTATAGCCTCCAAATGTTTCTTATCTCCAGCCTTCATCCCTTATAGCCATCATTTTGAAACCCTAAGTGTGTGTGTTTTGAATCCTTGGAGTTACATTTTGGTATCATTTTAGTGTTCTTGGTGGAGAAGGAAGATCTTTGTAGTGTTGGTGTTGCTCTCTAGCCTTTGGATCTAGACTCTTGGCATCTTGGAGCACCTTTTGGAGGTATAAAGTTTAGATCTTGATGACTTCTTAATAGATCTTAATTAAGTTTAGTTTTATGTTCTTTTTGGTCCCAAGAAATTGACTTTTGTGAGTTTGGAATGCTCCTGAGGTTTGGGTTGCCCTTTCAAGCATTTTGGAGGGTTTAGAATCATAAAAATTTAAGCCTGGACCTTGATACTCTTCCATGAAAGAGTTTTGGAACTTTAGAGTGTGATTTGAGTTAGATTTTGGTGTTAGGATATTTGTAGACATGCAAATTCATAAAGGTTGCAAATCAATGACTTTAGACATTTTTTAGCATTGGATCTGAAGTTTGAATGTTAGGTCTTAAGCCATTAAGACCTTGGTTAAGGATTTGGGATTCTGTGGTTACGCCAGGCGTTTGGGTTAGAACGTTGGGTGTTTAGACGCCAGGGGTCATTGAGTGGACGCCAGGTGCTCTCTCATAATCTCATTGGATCGATTTTGGGCTTTGGGCCATTTAGGGTTTTCGGCTTGGATTAGTTGGGCCAAGTGAGGAAAGTGTAAAATGGTCTTTCATCCTACGAGTTGAACATATGAATGATATTCCTAGTTATGGTTTATGGCCCAATTATTAATTGGAGTTTTATGTGATTTATTAGTGTGGGGACTTTTCGGATCAGTAGTCCGAGTAGTTATCTGATTTTCATTAGTTGAGGTGAGTCTCCTCATAGTGTTTAGTGGGTCGAAGGCACCAATGTTGGCCCATGATTTATTATGATTAGGATGCTAGTTGTATGTGTGACTCTTGCATGTGTACTATGATATATATATATATATATATATATATATATATATATATATATATATATATATATATACACACACACACACACTAGGCGGGGTACGATGCCAGGCGAGGCCTGATGGGTGTGTTATATGATATTTATCTTAGTGATTATTGCATGTATTTATTTGTCTGTATGATTGTCGGGCGGGGCCTGATGAATGTGATAAGCAGGGCCATCCCATGTTATGACAGATATGTTCTGAGCGGGGCTCCATGTCGAGCGGGACCCGATGGATGTTGGCATCATTGTATGTTTAATATGTATGATACAAGGTATTTTAGGGAACTCACTAAGCTTTGTGCGTATAGTTTTCTGTTTAAGTTTCAGGTGCTTCTAGATCGAAGGGGAAGGGATCAAGATGATTGCATCGCACACACCACTTTGTTCCGCATTTTGTGATTGATGTACTTGGATGATTATTGACATACTCTAATTTTTTTTATGGGTATGCAAACACGTTTTGGATGATGTTTTTAATATTATTAAAATGAAATTTTTGGTCTTAATTTTTAGGACTTTACACCAAGGAGCGGCATAATGATCATCTACGATAGGTTCTAGACACTCTGAGGAGGGAGATGCTTTATGCCAAGTTCTGTAAGTGAGAGTTATGGTTACGCGAGGTGCAATTTTGGGGCACCTTGTCAATGAGAAGGGGATATTGGTTGGTTTGGCCAAGATCAAGGTCATAATGTAGTGGGAGGTCCTAAAGTCTCCATCTGAGATTTGGAGCTTCGTAGGTTTAGCTTGGTATTATCGGAGGTTCATCGAGAACTTCTACAAGATCGTAATTCCATTGACTAGGTTGACGAAGAAGTACGCTACTTTCTGCTGAGGGCCTGAGCAACAGGTGACATTTGAGACTTTGAGGCAAAAGTTATGTGAGGCTGCGATCATGACCACGCCAGAGAGTGTGGATGATTTCATGGTGTATTATGATGCACCGATTCCGGTATTAGATGCAGTGTTGATGCAGAGGGAACACGTGATAGCTTATACTACGAGGCAGTTGAAGCCTAATGAGGCGAATTATCCCACTCATGACTTGGAGCTGGGGGCAGTAGTTTTTGCCCTCAAGATTTGGCGACATTACTTGTATGAGGTTCGTTGTATCATTTACATGGACCACAAGAGTTTGAGGTATTTGGTGGACCAACCAAATATAACTATGAGGCAGCGCGGGTGGTTTGATGTGGTGAAGGGTTATGATTGTGAGATCCTTTGTTACCCACGGAAGGTCAATATGATGGTCGATGCTCTCAGCCACAAGGTGGACGGTACTCCTATCAGAGATGTTTGTCTGGGGATGACGGTGATTACTCCACTCTTAGAGCAGATTCGGGAGGCTCAGGTTGAGGCTATGAAAGAGGAGCATCGGAAGAGTGAGTGCATAGTGGGTCAGGTGGATTTTTTTGATTATGATAGTTAGGGATTGTTGACCCATCATCAGAGAGTTTGGGTTCCATACTGCGGGGATGTGCGGCATATTTTGATGGAAGAGGCACACAAGTCGAGTTTTTATATTCATCCAGGTGTAACAAAAATGTAAAGAGATCTCCGACCCGATTAACGGTGGACCTGCATGAATCGGGATGTGGCTTGGTACGTGGAAAGGTGATTGACTTGCAGGAAAGTCAACACCAAGCACTAGTGACCTCATGGAAAATTGGAGTTGTTGGGTATTCTCGTTTGGAAATGAGAGGAGATCATGATGGAATTCATCACTAAGTTGCCACGGATAATGCGAGGAGTGGATTTGATTTGGATCATCATGCACCGATTGACCAAGAGCTCTCATTTTATTCCCATTCAGGAGAGCATTTTTGCGGAGAAGTTGGCAAACATTTATATCAAAGAGGTGGTGGCATGACATGAGGTTCCAATATCAGTGGTTTCGGATCAGGATGTTTGGTTCACCTCCAGGTTTTGGAAGAAGCTCCATGTATATTTGGGTACTCGGTTACACTTCAGCCTGAATTTTCACCCTCAAGCTGATGGTCTGAGCGAGCGGACTATCCAGAACTTGGAGGATATGCTTCGGGAATGTGTGTTGGATTTTGGTGGCAGCTGGGATATGTATCTCCTGTTGGCTGAGTTCTCTTACAACAAAAGCTACCACGCCAGCATTGATCATCCTCCTTTTGAGATGCTCTACGGGTGGAAGTGTCGGACCCCAGTTTGTTAGAGCAAGGTTGGTCAACGAGTCATGGGTAGCACAAAGGTGGTACTCCAGACTACTGGATCAACTAGTAGGTGTGCGGAAGGTTACAGATCACACAGAGCCTCCAAAAAAGTTATGATGATAGGCGACGGTCAGATTTAGAATTTTAGGTCGGGGATATCGTACTCTTGAAGGTGTCACCATGGAAAGGTGTCATCCGATTCAAAAGAGGGGTAGGTTGGGCCCCAGGTATACTAGACATTTCAAGGTGTTTTCCTGGGTGAGCAGGGTTGCGTATCGTTTGGATATGCCTAAGGAACTAAGTCAGATCCACGATACTTTTCATCTCTCTCACCTGTAGAAGTGTTTGGTTGATGATTCCGCAGTGGTCCCTTTGGAAGATATTTAGGTGGACAAGCGTCTAAATTATATAGAGAGACTAATTTCCATCCTCGATAGGAGGACGAAGACCTTGCGTAGCAAGGTTGTGAGCTCGGTGAAGGTGCAGTGGTAGCACCGTAAGGGTTCATAGTCGACATGAGAGCTCGAGGAGGAGAAGAGGGAGCATTACCCTTAGTTGTTTTCGACAACAGACTTCTAGGACGCAGTCTGATTCAAGTGGGAGAGAGTTGTAAAACCCATTTCAGGTATGAGTTAATTCATTTAAATTTCATAAATTTATTCTTGGGTTGCCACGACATGGTGGGGCTTCACCATGGTGTGGCATTATTTTATTGAATGCAGGTTTAATAGACTTGCAAAAGCGTGGCAACTAATTTTAGAGAAATCCTAATCCATGGGATTTGGGCCCTACATAAGGACTTAATATCTAGGGTTTTAACCTCCATCACCCTCTCAAGACCTGAAATCGTAACCCTAGTGCCCCTTATGTGATATTGAGATTTTTATGTTGTTTGGTTGCATTTTGAAGGAAGTAGAAGAAGGTGCTAGCCCAAATATCAACCAACAACTTATCCCTACCCTTGGAATAATTCTTTGGGCCATTTGAAAGTCCTCAAGTCTCCATTTTGATGATTCTATGGTTGTAGATCTATCTTTATTGGCTTATTTTTGGTCCATAAGTGATGTTTGGTTGATTTGATGTGATAAATGTTGCAACTTTATGACTCTCCTGAGTCCCATGAGCAATATATCTTGTGGATCAAGATTTTGGTTGATATATTTAGACTCGCATGAGCTTTGGTCACTTTTTGCTAATTTTGACCTAAAATGGAATCTAGACATGCATGTCTATAAAGCACCCGACTTTATGTTAGATATAGTATTTGAAACCCCTATGGAGTCAGTTTGACTATGGACTTTGAGGAAAATTGCTTAATGGTTAACCATGTTATGAGCTTTTCCCTTATTAGACATCGGTTTGGAGATCTTGTCTTATTGAATTGTCTTAATGGGTAAAGTTGGAAACTTTATCCATTAAGGCGTTGAGAAGGAGTGGATCTAGATTTTTGAGCCTTTGATCTTGAGTTAAAATAAGCTTAATTCGATTAAGCTAATCAACTGCTCACCACGACACTAGGCCACCACGAGATGGCGAGTCAGGGGGTCAGTCGATTGTTTTTTTCATCTTCTACCCACACCGTGGCCAAGGAATACCACAACGTGGAGGCCAACTGTGTTTGACTTCGACTTTGATTTGGGTTGACTTTTGGCCAACCCCTTAGCTTTGGAAGGTAGACTAAGAGTTACCTTATATTACTATCTAGGTGTGGTGTAGCACTTGTCTTAACTAACAGTGAGAGTCGCAACAGTTGATTATCGTCTGAGATGTGAGTATCTTCACTATACTCGAAGGTCGAAGGCACCAATGTTAGCCCACAAGATTATGTTTATAGGATGATAGTTGCATTTGTGACACTTATTGTTATGCCTGGATGTGCTTGTTGTCTTTGCGACTCTTGCTGATAAGATTGTATGCTTAGTTGTAGGGGTGAAATAGACTCAATACCGGTTGAAAGGGACCGAAGGGGTGAAATAGACCTAGTGTTGGTTGAAAGAGACCGAAGGAGGGTGAATTAGACCCAGTGCCGGTTAAAAGAGACCGAAGGGGGTGAAATAGACCCAATACCGGTTGAAAGAGACTGAAGGGGATAAAATAAAAAATTGACTTAGTAATTTTTGGGATGTTACAAGTTGGTATCAGAGCCTTAGTAATTTTTGCTACACCACACCTAAAATACACAATTTACTATAGTTTATTCTTAATTTAATACAAAAAATTCACAACTAAAAAAATTCATTATACACTAATTCACATATTTAGAGAAGTAAAAACGCAAAATCTACCACTACCAACTACGATACGATGCCACCAACCTCCATTACCACCGTAGAAACCATCCCCCTTCCAAATTATATATATATATATATATATATATATATATATATATATATATATATATATATATATATATAATCATGGATTTACAACTTATATATTACTCATACATTCCATATTTATTGTCCATTTTTTATTTTTTAAGTCTTTATTCTTCAATTCCGACCTTAAATATTTTTGTTTTTTTATATATAATATTTGATGCAATATATATATATATATATATATATATATATATATATATATATATATATATATATGTATATATATGAATTTGGTTTTAAATGTCTTTTCATTGTTATAAGTTTCATCAAGTAATATATAACATAAATAAAAATATTTAAGGTCAAAGTTGAAAAATAAATACTTCAAAAGTCAAAAGTGGACAATAAATATGAGACATATGGAGTATATTCACAGTTTAATAAACCAACTAATTCACTTATTCAGAGTTTAATGCAAAATAATTATAAAACTAATATATTCTTGCATATCTATACAACACAGAAAATAAATATATTCACAAGAAAATTAATACAAACATTCATACATAAATCAATTATATTTTAGTATAAAATTCATTAAAAATTCACAACTTAATACAAAAAATTGACACTTTAATACACAAAAATCACAGCTTAATATAATAAATTCACTATTTAATACATAAAAATTATGTATTCACAATCATATTCTCAACTTAAAACTTACATTTGTACATTCAGATCTGTAGTGCTTATTGCAAAGTTTATTTACATAAATATTTATAATTTAAATTTTATAAACTTTATTCAAAATTAGATAAAATCAGATCTTTATATAATGTTTCTTTCATCTAATATTTCAAAAGTAAACAAAAAATTCATAAAAAGTCTCAGTTTATTATAGTCAATTCACAGTTTAATATAGTCAATTCACATCTTAATACGAAAAATTCACAACTTAATATAATAAGTTCAAAGTTTAATAGACAAAATTTATACATTCACGACCATATTCTCAAATTAAAACATACATTTCAAGACTAATTCACATTTAATAAACCAGATTAGGACTCTCATTCACCATATTTACAACTTGAAAATATACTTGATTTTGTTGAACCATTTCATCAAACACCTTGTGTGCACCCCACAAATTCAGAGTTTAATAGAGCATTTCAAGTCTCTCATTCACAGTTTAATAAAACATTTCATGACTCTCATTCATAGTATTCAAAACTTTAATTTACTAATTCATAGTATTCAAAACTTTAATTTACTAATTCATAGTTAAAACTAACATTAACAAAACTAAACAATATCTAAAACATTAAAACATTAAAGAATCACAATTCACAACTTTAAAAGCTAAACTAATATTATTTGAAAAAACACTAACACAATAACATACATTCTAAATTCAATCCACAACATAACAAGCATAAAACATAAACTATGAATAATATTTCGATACAAATATTACAACAAATAAAAAAAACAAATTTAGATTCACAACTTAACAGTAGTTAAAACTAAGATAAACAAAAATAAACAAAAATGAAATATTAAAACAATCATTTTAATAGAAGGAAAAAAATAAAAATTCGATATACCTGATATGTTTCACCATAGATCAGCAAGAAAGAAATAGATGGAGATAGTTGTGGTTGATCCTCACCAGTCACCATAGCTTGTAGATTTGGCGGCAATTTCTCTTTAGAAATAGCTAAAGAACGGTAGTGGAAGCGATAGTTCATGTTAGTAGTGGCACTAGGGTTTTAGATTTGAGATATTTTAGTGTGTGGTGGTCGTTTTTGTCAGTTTCTATTTAGAACTGAGATATTTCGGTGATTTAGATCTAGATCTGACACTTTCGGGACGTTTAGAGAGGAACACAGAAATGGAGGTGGTGATTTAAAGTCGAAAGACGTGTAACAGATCTGATGCGTTAGAGGTTGGTGGTGACAATGGTGGAAAGTCGTTGGAGGTTGGTGGTAGAATAGATCTAGATTAGATTTGAATAAATCTAAACCAGATCTGGCGGCATTTCACGTAGATTAGAGAGAAATATATGGAGGCGAACCACCACAATGATAGGAAAGGGAAAGACATCGACAGGTAAGGTGGAAGCGGTTGTGGGGTTGGTTACTGACAGCGGTCGACGACGGCTAACCATGGTGGTGTCTAAGGAGAGAAGTATGTGATAAAGAAACTGGTGGTAGAGCTTTGTGTTTTGTGCTGATGAGATAATGAGAACCAAATATGATATTTATTAGTTACAAATATGTTATATGAACATCGACCAAAATACCCTAATTGTTTATATATATATATATATATATATATATATATATATATATATATATATATATATATATATATATATATATATATATATATATATATATATATATATATTAAACTAAAAGAAATGGTCACTATGGTTAGCAAAAACCAGTTGTTTTGATACAAAAAAATGTTTGGATGTGTATTAGTGGTCAAATTTTGAATCTTTTTGGTGATTTTAATCATTTAAGTCAATACACTTCAACTTCCTCGTGTGAAGCCAGTAATATGTTTCTATGTAAGAGTATTTTTGTCATTTCACTTTTTTGTCCCTTAAATCAACAACACACAATCACCCACACCTCACCCTGACCCTTATTGCCTCTCTTTCTCCCTCTAAAAACATGTCTTTTGTTAGATAATTCGGGTTTCAAATGCTTTGAATAACTGAGAGTCGTCATAACTCTTGATGGTACTCTCGAAATCTTCATTCGGATAAAGAGAAGAACAAAGAATGAAAAAGTATTATTTTTTGTGTACCAGACTCAAATGACCAAAAAATGGGATCTTAACTGCCTTTCCGAAAATTTCCGTATAATTGTCATATAAACAATAACAAACCGCCACAAAACTTTCATAAATTATGGTTTAAACCGACACTAAACAAGGTCTGATATTAGGGTCAAAAACTAGGTGAAAGTTCACAATTTCGACCACGGTTAGAGACTCTATCCTTTGGACTCTGCTAGGGGCTGTCATCCCTTGGACCCCGATACCAGGGGCACTGTCCTGGGATCCCGTGGTTCAGGGGCTTCATTCCTGAATAACAATGTATATTAAATCTTAATAAACTCACAACTGTACAATCTGCACCACCCTTACTTGTTTAATTTTATTAAGATTATATTGTTTAACAAATTAATCATGTTAAAATTAAATAATATTAGTGATACATATCACCAAAATCTCTTCCCTTCTACGTACGTCGTCGAAAAATCTCCATTTGCCTCAACAAACTGGCCAAAAAAATTCACAAAAATTGGATTAGGTTACCGTACGTTTTCTTGTCGCTCCGACACTGTACCGGATCTGATTCCACCCTACCCATCTCCTCCTCTAAAGTACCTAACCAGAAAATCTTTATTAAAAATTACAAACTCATCGGAAATAAAATTTTAGAGCTGGAAATATATCTGAAAATGAGATGTGAAGAAAGTCCATATATTAATGAATGGTGGGTGGAAAATTAATAGGTACAGATTGGATACAGGAGGCATTTTAGTTAAGGGAAATTGATGTTTGCCTTTGATATTGTTTCCTTATTTTTCAAAAATATTTCTGTATTACATTGTACTATTATATTTTATGACAAGTTGTGCAATAATTACATATTTTAGAAGCCATGAACTTGTATATTAAGGAAAAATAATGGTCCAAATTTTAGTCGTAGTTCAAAGTTCACAGGCCAACAGTAAAGGCAAACATCTCATCGTACCTATACGACATATATTCCCAAATTGCCCCTTGCTTACTGTAATTCCGTACTCTACACCTGCCCACGCACACGTATTGCCACCTCCCAGCAGCAGTAAAGCGTGTTGGTGGAAACAAACTAGAGCCAAATCAACAATTGTTTCTCCTCTCTATGCCCCATGTACTATTCTCTTATGCTATTTATGGTCCCTCTACTATCATCTTTATTATCTTTCGCATCTTCTAAATTGGCTTCTTCACCTTCTACTGTGGATATTTTTGCATCTCTATATTATTTGTTTTTAATCAAAAGAAACGTGTAGTTTGGATGGGCAAATTGTAAAAGAATTAGCAATAGAAAGGTGAAAATAGAATTTGAGCATAATAGAAGGGGTTAGGAAGAATATTTACACATATTCGTTACACAACAAATGGTTCCTCAACACAGTAGCGGGATTCCCGGCCTCTCCCTCAAACGTTTCCCTTTTTCGTAGTTACATGTATTCTTATTCAAATATTTTCTTTTACCAAATCAGGTACTTGTATAGTTGTATAAACAAATTATTAATAAATTCGTACCATTTGTGCTTGATAACTGATGCTAATTACCAAACTTTTGATGATTTTATCGATGGATGTTAAATGAAAGATATATAAATAATGTTTTTATAGTATTATTTTTCTTAACACAAATGCTTTTTGTCATATTAGTTAGGATGCAGAATCATACTCTCATAAGTCATAATGTCTAGGTTAACCGTATACATTCAAATGATTGGTTTTTATACAACAGTTTTCTTTATTTAAATGTTTAAATTATTGTGTGCAATGTGAATTATTATTACATGGTTGCGTAGATTCGCTAATCTTGTGTTCAGTAATTACTACTTTTTTTATAATAAAAAAAATGTACACGAGGTTATTTCTTTAGTGAGTCACTAAAGACCAATGATCTGAATATCAATTTACCTACAATGTAAAACACTTAATTTTTACATTAAAACATAGTATTTTGAGTACATACTGTTTTGTTATATCAATTTTCAGTAATATATACTTTCTATATGTTAACTTTAAAAATTATATTCACATATTTTAATATTTATAATAAATTATATTATTATATTATTTGTAATTTGTAATATGTTATATAGTATAATTTTTTATTGACTGTTACAAAAACTTTCAAATCTTCCATCGATCAAGTGGGTCCTATTCTTGCATGAAGACTGACTTTGACATCTTTCTAAAGATCCCATCATATTTAAGTCCCTGTTTAAATAGAACCGGTATATGCATGTGCGTGGGTGTGTTAGCGAGAGAAAACTAAAGAGTGAGAGATCTAGAGATGCTGAGAAGTGTGGAAGAAAGAACCAGAGTGAGAAAATAAATAATCCACAAGCTTATGTTGTTTATCCGGCGATGTTATTTTCCGGCAGAAGGCGGAGATCGACAATGTATTCATCGAAGGTGTTGCTCCTCGTCTTCTTTTCAGTGCTTCAAATATGGGTGTTGAGCAGCGATTGTTGCAAGGTAAGAGCAATAAGGATACTACCATCATCATTAAGCAAAGATCCAGACGATGTTAAAAGATTAGAGCTTTACAAGAAGTTCTTCAATGGCAGATTTACTAAAATCATCAACAGTACTAGTACTATTTCAAAGGCGAAAGGCTTTCAAGAAAACAAAAGAAAAGTACCCAGTTGCCCAGATGCTCTCCACAACTAGAAACTTTTCGTCTTTTCTCTATATTCTGTCCCTTTTTGTTTTACAAGTTCGTTTATCATCCAAAATACCCACGTTTTTCCCACTACTTTTATGATATAACTTGGTAATACTAGGGTGAAAACCGTGGGTATTTTGGTATTTCATGGGCAAAAATGCTTGTTTTTTTTGGTTGGTAGATGAAGAACGGGATCCATGATGTATAAATATATACTATCTGAAACTTAATATTCATATACTCATGTACACTTGATTCTTGCATCTTCTGTTTTAGCTTTGGATATTCATTGTGTATTTGTATGTTTAATTTGGTTATTTGGTGAATGGTCCCTTGGATCTACAAACACCATCTCAACAAATTCAATAATGGCTCATTAACTTTGACATGATTTGTCATCCATATGATCAGTACGCCCATACCCCCATGACCCATACCCTTGAGGTGAAAGTTCTATAAAGATTATGATCATTGTCAGATTTGTAATTAGAGCAATAACAATACGTTTATCATTCATGGGTGTAATAATGCATGCTAGAATCTTTAATTTGATCCTCTTGGACTTAATGATTGGTAACTTAAGGGTAGTTTAGTCATTACCAAACGGTTTTACTTTGCTATGAATTCACAACGTCCATGTAATATAATATATTAGATAAAAAAAGACCAAAACACATCGCCATTTACGTGCATGCACCCAATGACTTTTTAAGTTTTAAGATCTGCAAATGATATATGATGAAAGAAGCATTTGGCCGAACCGAATGACCGGAGATGATAAGAACAAAAGTCAATAAGAACA
Source organism: Lactuca sativa (assembly GCF_002870075.4). NCBI lineage: Eukaryota > Viridiplantae > Streptophyta > Magnoliopsida > Asterales > Asteraceae > Lactuca > Lactuca sativa. Next base: position 27,517,761 of record NC_056626.2, read on the forward strand.
ATTAATCTTTTTAAATGATTTATCTCAAATTGTTATAGAACTCATAATCTCAAAACAAGTAAATAATGGTAAAGAAAATTTACCATATCTATAATAGTTCCAAATGATAATTACTTTAAAGGATAACAAAATTTAGTTTTTTACACATTTAGGGGGCATTTGTTTTTTCTCTGCAGATCTGCGCGAGGTCTTCTGTCTGCGCGGCGCAAACCACGCGCAGACTTATAGGTTTGAAGTGCGTTTGTTTTTCTAAAGTGTGCAGACATGAAAACGTCTGCGCGAGGTCTTCACCACACAGACTTGGGCCAGCCTCTTCTAAGGTCTGCGAAGTGAATTTAACCTAAAAAAAAAAAACATGCCTCCTTTTTGTTTAAGCCTCCATCGTCAAAACTTCCCACCCTAACCAAAATTCCCAGCCGACGAAACCACTCCATCTTCAATCCATCGTCCACCATCACCGGCGATTAGCACCGCCAGTCGCCGCCATCCTCCCCAATCGAAGGCGTCCAGGCAAGTTCTCCGACCAGCGACCTCCGTTCGAAGCCATCAGCGAACAGCCTCCATTCCAAGCCATCAGCGAGCAGCAACAGCCAACAGCAACAGCGAATAGCAACAGCAACAACGAACAACAACAACAACAGGTTTGTCTCATTTCCTTTTTTATTTATTTATTTTTGCAGTTCAACCATGAAATTAACGATCAATCTTGATGGAAAACTCTATAATGCACTAAAATTCTTGTTTTTTGATATTGGAAATCCGAAATATTGAAGAAAATATAGATTTTCTTGCTTCAAATTGTTGCTGAGAATTCTAGTGCTTCAAATTGTTGTTAATTGGTGTTAAATGTTGCTGAAAATTGTTTCAAATTGTTTCAATTTGTTGTTTAATGTTGCTGAAATTGTTGTTAAAATATATTGAATGTGCTAAAAATTATTTCAAGTTGTTGAAATAGGAGGCTGAAAATCTTTTTTTCTGTCATAGGAGGCTGAAAATACTTATTATTGTTTCAAATTGTTGTTGAATGTTCTTAAAATTGTTGTTGAATGTGCTTAAAATTGTTAGTGAATTTGTTGAAAATTGTTGTTTGGTTTTGGAAATATGAAATAATGATGTTAGTTGTTGATTGTTTATTGTTATTTGGTTTTGAAATACTCTTTATTGTTTCAAATCGTTATTTTTTTGCTGGAATGTGTATGACATGCAATACCTTATGAAATCATATTTGTCAATTTGGGAATGCTACAATACTTTATGAAATTATTATTGTCTATGATATATTGCTTATTAGAAATGGGAGAAAAACAACAATGGACCAATGAGCATTTAAAATGCTTATTGGATACTTGTATTGAAGAAGTAGAGAGTGTCGGTAGAAAAGGATTGAGTTTGTAGAAAGACTCATGGATAAGGCTTGGAAGAGTTCTTAAGGAGAAATTTGGGTTTGAGTTGAGTCAAAAAGAAATGAAAAACGCATATGACAATCTGAAAGTCAAATACACAAGATGAGTATATTTAAAAAACAAAACCGGTAATATATACAATTCTCAAACAAACACTTTTAATTTAACAGCCGAGGAGTGAGATGATTTTAAGAAGGTACATATACATTAATATACATTAATATATATATATATATATATATATATATATATATATATATATATATATATAACATTTACGTTTTGAAGTTGCCAAATATTCTTATACTATTTTTTTGTTACATTTGGGTTTAGGGGCATCCGAAAGCTGCTTCATTGAGAACAATTCCACTGCCTTTTCCAAATCTTTGTGCACGTCTTTTTGATGGAAATAGTGTCACTGGTAATTTTAGGAGTTACTCAACTCAATCATCATCAGTAGTTGGAACATCCTCCTGTCGTGTTCCATCACTTCAGATCACCGCCACCCCTTTTCATGCAATAGATGATGATGGTGTTGACACTTCCTATCATGAGCCACCACCTTCTGCTGCTTCACCTTCTGCTGTTTTACCATATATTGCTTCACCATCCGGTAACCCCAACAAAAGGGCTAAACCCTCAACTCCTGTAGCTCCTAGTGCCTCACCGTCTGCTTCTTCACCTGATGGAAGTTCTATTACTGCTGACGATTTAGCATTTGAAATGAAAAAAGCTCTACAAAGTTTGACTAAAGAGTATACAATTCCTCAATGTTTAGAGAAGTTAGAAGTGCTTTAGTCAGGCCCTACAGATCCTTTGCGCTTTGTCGCATATAATATTTTTGGAGAGACCATGAACATGAGAGAGATGTGGATGCATTTGCCCAATGTTCCCGAGATATTACGAGGATGGCTTGAGATGACGGGTACAAGTTTAGGAGTTTTGAAGGTTGGAAAGATTGTCCGATGATTTTCTAGTGTTGAAACTATTTGTTATGTCTTTTTGCTTTGTTGGAACTATTTTGTTAAATGTTTTTTCCTTTGTTGGAACTATTTTGTTAGGTCTTTTTGCCCTTGTTGGAACTATTTTTTTGATATTTTGCTACTTGAAATATGGTTTATGTAATGTTTTTTGGTACTTGAAATATGATTAATGTAATGTTTATTTGCTACTTGAAATATGGTTTATGTAATGTTTTTTTGCTACTTGAAATATGGTTAATGTAATGTTTTTTAAAGTTCTACTTTATTGATTTTAGGTTCATATGGATCACGATCAAAAGTTACTTCTCGTAATTCTTATGTACCTATACATCCGTTATTTTTGGAAGAGGGGTGTGAAACGATTGCGGGATAATGATTCGGAAATGACGGGACATGAATACACATTGGAGTTATTACACCGTAATCGTTTACAATGTGTTGAAGTATTACGCATGTCCCGTGACTCTTTTGTACGACTATGTGCTCATTTTAGAGCAAATTACTCATTAAAGGACAACAAACATGTATCGGTTGAGGAAAAGATGGCTATGTTTTTATGATGATCGGCCATAATCAACGTTCGTGATTATCAAGCGGAGATTTCAACACTTGAAGCAAACAATTCATAAATTTTTTTATGAAGTGTTGGAAAAAATGATACTTTTAGCACAAGATGTTATAGTACCAACTTCTTTTAATCCGAATCCAAACATTCCAGGACATAATAGGAGGCTACGAAAGGTTTTCAAAGGAGCGGTTGGTGCACTTGATGACACTTTGATACATGCTGTTGTCCATGCTAAGAAACAAGACTTAGATAGAAGTAGGGGAAAGGGAGATTGCTACCAAAACGTATTGGCAATTTGTGACTTCAATATGATTTTTATATTTGTTGTGGCCAGGTAGGAAGGGGTAGCGCATGACTCTAGAAAATTATCAGAAGCAGTAGCCGATCCACAAGCATCATTCTCGTTTCCACCACCAGGTAAGTTTTTGTTTTTTTAAATATTTTTATCTTAATTTGAAAATTGATTAGTGTTTTGCATTTTTTTCAGACAAATATTATCTTTGTGATGTAGCGTATGTACACACTCAAGGATTTATGGTCCCTTATCGTAATGTGAGGTATTGGCTTGGACATTTTCGTCAAAGACGTGCATTGACCAATAAAGAAAAATTTAACCACGGAGATGCAAAACTTCGGAATGTCATTGAGCGTGATTTTGATGTTTTGAAAGCACGCTTCCCTATATTTAAGAGGATGGCACCATTCTCGTTTGTGACACAAAGAAACATTGCCATGGCATGTTTCGCGCTTCATAGTTATATAAGGAGAGAAGGACTGAGTGATGAGTATTTCGCATGATACGATGAACCCAATGTCCCGTTTCGAAATAACAATGTGGCCATTGATGACGATGAAGACGAGATTCCAACACATGGTATTGCAGCAGACCGTGAATATATGACTCGGTTACGGGATGAAATTGTTGATCGGTTGATGCACAATATAGATTGAATTGTTTTAAATGAAATTGTAAAATCAATTTTTTTATTGTATGATTAATTTAGTTGCATGAATTTTATTTTCAATGTTATAAGACTATTATTATTAAAATTTTGGTGTTGAAAAATCATTTTAAGTTTGTAAAATAATTTTATTTAAAATTCAGTTTATTTCAGCAGCCTGCAGACTTAAAAAAACAAACAGTCTTCGTATTGCTGACTGCAGACGTTTGGTCCACCTCTTCTGCTGCAGAGGCTTGCAGATGTGGTCCGCAGACGTTTTGGCTTCAGAAAAACAAACAGCACCTTAGTCACTAAACTTACTTATTGATATATATTAACTTGTTGAAATTGTTCAAAAAGTTTAGAAAATGGATTTCCATCAAGAACTTAAGAACAAAATTGATTTTGTTCTAGATTCATGTTCATGGGTTCTTTGATTTTGTTCCACAACCATGGGTCAAATCTTAGTTCATAACACACCCAACAAATCCCATATATGAGTTCTTGAACACACACACCCAACAAATCCATATACGAGTTCATGAACACACACACAGTCACACACACATACAAAGATGAACAAATTATGAAGAACATACGTAAAAATTGCTTTAGGGTTATGATTTTCAAAGATGGACACAATGGGAATAAGGGTTTGGCAAGTTTTTATTTAGGGTTATGTTTTTCGATTTACATGGAAGAACATTCCAATTTTCAACTTAGGGTTCCAATTTTTGATTTAGGGATCTGATTTTCATAGATGAACACATCATGCAGATTCAGGGTTTCAACTTTCGATTTCCTAAGATGAATACTCAAATTTTTTATTCGTGTTCCGAACACTATGTTCGTTCATGTTTTTTTGTTCAAATTTTGTTCGTAAATTGTGAAGAACATTAGATCACATTCAGAAATCATGAAGAACATTCAAATTTTCTCCAAAAATCAATTTAGAAATCATGAATCATCGAGTTTGCCTTGGTTTTTTGGTATGGTTTATTCCCTGATGAACATATCCGAGTTTTAGAACCCGCAAGAAAATTCACTTGGTCGAAGAACAAGTCCAGAAAAAACATGTTTGGACATAAAATTCATGATTGGATGGAAAACCCATGTTTGACAAAACCCGTTATTAAAGGTCATACTTGTCTATTTTGAACAATTTCCACAAGTTCAATGGTATATAAAAGATAAACTTAGTTACTAAATAAGTAAATGTTTACAAAAACTAAATTTGGTTACTCTTACAAGTCATTATCCATAATTCTTATAAAATCTTAATTTTGTGATTGATAAAGGTCTTATTATTATTGAATTGAACAAAAACCGATTACAGGAGATGATTATATACTAGGAGTATAATAGAATCCTAGATAAGGTCAAAAACTCAGATAAATACTAGACTATTTGAAACCAGATATATACGAAGATAAAAATAATCTCACTACTCTTTCTCAAGTTGGAGTGTGTATATCACGAACACCCAACTTGCCACGGAGAGACTTGAAACGATCCGCTCCAAGTGCTTTAGTAAAAATGTCAGTTGTTTGAAATTCATACCGGATAGCAAGCGTTTTGATCTCCCCACTATTAACCTTTTCACAAACAAAATAACAGTCCATCTCAACGTGTTTTGTCCGTTTATGATAGACTGGATTTGATGCAATGTGTCTAGCAGCTTTATTGTCATACATTAGAGGTATAGGACCCACTTGAGCAACATCCAATTCTTGAAGGAGCCACCTTATCCATTAAACTTCACATATAGTGCTAGCCATGGATCTATATTCTGCTTCTGCCGAAGACCTCGACACCATTGTTTGTTTCTTCGTTCTCCATGAAATCGGAGAACCTCCAAGTGTAGCACCTGGTTCTTGGTACGTATTCTTTTGTTAAATACTTTGCATTTTGGCCTTGGACTCGGCGAGTTGAAGGTCCAACTCGCCAAGTAGAAGCGAGAAGGGACACGGGACTTAAGCGATGGACTCGGCGAGTCGGGTCCCGGACTCGGCGAGTAGACCCTGTTTGGGCAAAAACCCTAATCCGAGGGTTTGCACCCTATTTAAACACCTTAACTCGGCCTACTTAGTCCCATTTGCTCCCAGAAGACCCCAATAGCAAACCCTAGTCGTTATTGAAGCAATCTAAGGTATTTGGAGTGACTTTGGTGCTTTTGTGATCCAAGGAGGGAAGGAAAAGCTTGAAGGAACAAGAGGAGGCTAAAGGGATCCGAGTTTGTGCACCATTTTCAGCTCATTGAAGGTAAAAAGCTTGTACCTTGCTCTTCCATTTGCTAGATCTCATTTTGTGAAGTTTTAGGGCTTTTCTAAGCCATTTTGGTCACCAACCATGATTGCAAGCATGGTTTGGAGTTGATGTTTCGGATCTAGGCCCTTAGAGGGGTTACAAGGCAGAAAGGGGTGACTCTTGCACTCAAAGAAGGCCCATTGCTTTAAAAGGGCTTGTTTAAGGACCTTTTAAGCTCAAAGTCCCATGCAAGCACGTAAAGGTTGTAACTTTACGTGATAGATCGATTATAGAAGCATAGATCTATCTTTTGATCAAAGGTTGTACGTCAGGAATCGAAGATCCAGTGAATGGTTGTGACCAACTCGACGAGTCCGTTCTTGGACTCGGCGAGTCCAAGGTTCTGTCCCATATCAGTTGAGGGTCATAAGGACCCAGTTGAGTGTGGAAAGGTTTTAAGGGGATCCCAGGGAGTGACCCAACGTTCTGGACTAAGCCATTGTTCTGGAAATTCATGGGACTCGGCGAGTGCATGAACAAACTCGGCGAGTCCAAGGCAATCTTCTTAAGGATGAAGATGAACTCGACGAGTTGTTCATACAACTCAGCGAATCAAGGACAGGACCTGTGTATCAGTTGATGATGAACTCGATGAGTTGTTCATATAACTCGGCGAGTCGGATGAGGATTCAGTCGATGTTCATTTAGAAGGAAAACTTGTCGATTCATCGCCTAACTCGACGAGTAGAGACGGGTATGAGGTATCATGGAAGGATAGGGACTCGGCAAGTTGGCGAGCCAACTCGGCGAGTCAGGTCAACTAGAAGTTGACTTTGACTTTGACTTGGTCAGGGGTAAAATGGTCATTTTACCCTAAGAACAATTAGCAGTGTATGACTAAGTGTTTTATGGGAATTTTAGCCGGAGGATTTCCGGAGCAGCAGCGGCAGCAGTCAGAGGATTTCCACACAGTTCAGCAGCTACTACGAGGTGAGTTACCTTCCAGTAGCGGTGCGTCTACGGCCACAATGCCGGCCCACCAGTAGGGATCGTATGTTAGATGTTTGTCTTTGTGATATTCATTTGTGTTGCTACTACCTGATATGTTATATGCTAGCGTGATATGATATGTGATAGTGATAGAGTTCGGTTGTTAGGACCAAAAGGTAGGTTAGGAACCCCAGATATACCTAACAGTATGTTACGATATGTTATATGATATAGAGGTAGTAGGAGGGGGAAAAGTCCCCAAGATTCGATTGTTAGGACCGAAGGGTAGGTCGGACACCCCAGATATGTCTGACAATATATTATGCTATGATATATGTGATAGTAGTAGTAGGGGGTATAATAGTCCCCGAGGTTCGGTTGTTAGGACCGAAGGGTAGTCAACACCCCAGAATGGCTCGACATGGGTAGGTCAGCACCCCAGAATGGCTTGACACGGGTAGGACGGCACCCCAGAATGGTCGTACGGGTAGGTCGGCACCCCAGAATAGCCGTATCGGGCAGGTCAGGCACCCCATAAATGTCTGGCAGTCTGTATGTGATGTGATTGTATGGTATGTGGTACGATGGGGGAACTCACTAAGATTCGTGCTTACAGTTTTTAGTTTTGGTTTCAGGTACCTCTTCATCAAAGGGGAAGGAGCTAGTGCAGTAGCGGCGCATCATACACACGCTCTTTGTTTTCCGCACTATGAGATATTTTGGGATTTGTACTGACATTATTATGTTCTTCGATTCAGTTTTCAGATACGAGACATGTTTTTATTAAATGATATGATCGGATGATATTTTGTTACAAATGTTTTGCAAATCACTTAATCAAAAATGAAATTTTTGGATGTGAAAATTGGGTCGTTACACTAAGATTAATAAAGTACCCTAAGTATGACCTTCTAGTAGTAGGGTGACTTAACCAACTGGAATCACAATCACCAGTAAGATATAAAATTCAGTTGTGGAAACGAATAAACCTTGACCAAGAGTGGTTATTAGATAGCGAAGTACTCTATGAGATGCATCTATATGAGACTTTCAAGGCTTTCTCAAGAACTTACTTAACTGATTTACTACAAATGTTACGTCAGGTTGTGTGACTGAGAAATCGTCCAACCAATCTTCTGTAACGTGAAGCATTGACTTCTAGAGTTTCGTCATCTTTTCTCAACTTTATGTTTTGCTCCATTGGAAAAGCATTGGGTTTGCTTGCTGTAACACCACAATCTTCAAGAATATCCAATGTATATTTTCTTTGACTAATAACAAAGCCTTCTTCCGAACAAGTGACTTCTATTCCAAGAATGTATTTGAGTGGTCCCAAATATTTGATACTGAAACGGTTTTGTAAGTGATCTTTCACTTTGTTAATTACATTAGTAAGATATCATCAACATAAATTGGTGCAATGACATGCACCGAGTTTCTTTTAAATATAAACATGGAATGATCTGATTTGCTTTGTTGGAAATTGATCTCTATAAGAGCTTTTGTGAACTTTTGATACCAATTTCTGTAGGCTTAACGAAGACCATAAATTGACTTTTATAACTTGCAAACCCATTTTTCATCCTTCTTGTAGAAACCTTGAGGCACCTTCATGTAAACATCTTCCTCAAGATCTCCATGTAGGAAAGAATTGTTCACATCTATTTAATGTACTTCCCACTCTTTCTTTGCATCAACGACTAAGGCACATCAAACATTCACGAATTTAATTAGCTACCGGTGCAAATGTCTCATGGAAATCTATTTATTCGATTTGAGTGTATCCCTTTGCTACTAATTTGGCTTTGTACCTTTCCACCTCACCGTTAGGCTTGTATTTTATTTTATAAAGCTACTTTGAGTTGATAGCTCTCTTTCCCGATGGAAGTTCTACTAAGGACCAAGTGTCAATTTCTTCGAGGGTCGTTATTTCTTTCTTCATTTCCTTTATCCATTTCTGATCTTTTACAACTTGAGTAAAGTATTTCGGTTCTTTATTTGAGGTGATTGATGCTAAGAAAGCCTGGTGGTTTTTTGAAAATTTATTATAAGAGACAAAATTGGAAAAAGGATATACCGTAGAGTCAACTGACATTGAAGAGCTTGAATTGGAAATGGGATTGGAGGCGTTGAGTGATGGTGTAAGACCAGTCATTAAATCGTCGAGATGCTTGGGTTTTATGTGAATACATGTACCAAGCCTTATGCATGTTTCTTGATTAATTTGACCAGGTTTATCTTTAGTGGAAGACTTACTTTCATTCGAACATGTACCTGAATTATAGGCAACAGATTGTTGGTTTGTGGGCTTTCATAATTGATGTTAACATCCTTATCTGGTTGATTCATAGTAAAATTACTATTGTTTTGTAATTTTCCGAATGCATCAACAAAATGTTTGTTGGGAATCATCTTATGTCCTTCATATTTTTCGCTAAAAGGAAATTCATCTTTGACAAAAATAACACTATGAGTTATATGGATTCTTTGATCTTTCAAATCATACAACTTGTAGCCTTTAGACCCATTGGATATCCAAGAAAAATGCAGGGTATGACTCTTTCACCAAACTTATCTTGTCTCCCAAGTACATTATGTGCATAAACTAGGCAACCAAGAACCCATAAGTGTTCATACGTAGGCAATTTTCCAAGGATAATTTCATGTGGAGTTTTATCTTCTAGGTTGGGTGTAGGTAATTTTTTGATGATATACGTTGCGGTTAATATGCAATCACCCCCAAAATTCAATTGGTAGTGAAGCTTGGAAACGTAACGCCCTCCCCATTTCCAACAAGTGTTTGTGTTTTCTTTCAAACACACCATTTTGGTGTGTATATAGGGACGAAGTTTCTAGAAGTATGCCTTTATCCTTGTAGAATTCAAGCATAAATCTAGATTGGAATTCAAACCCATTATCAATTCTTATTCTTTTGACATTCTTCTTAAATTGTGTTTCAACCATTTTATAAAACGTGATTAATAGTTGAGTTGTGGCATACTTATTTTTCATCAAATACACCCATACCCCATGACTATAATCATCAACAAATTGATAGAAAATAATAGGTACCATCAAGGGAAGCATGATTGTATCGACCCCATAGGTCAACATGAATCAAATCAAAACATTCTATTTTCTCAAAAAACTAATTAGAAATGGAAGTCTACTTTGTTTTGCACGAATACAAGAATCATAAAATTGGTTACAAGTACCTATATTTCCTAATTGTTGTATCTTGTGTGGTACTCCCTTTGAAGTGCGCCTTAGTCTTCTATGTTAAACACCATGTAAAATCCCAAAAACCGTAGTAACATCCTTTATTTTTCAAAGAGCATTTTTGTAACTGCCCAAAATAGGGGTGAAAAATTTTTCATTTAAAACTATTAACTTCATTCGTTTATTCATAAGTGAACGAATGTACTATAATAAAAATCTGATGGATTTTTATTCACTTATGAATAACGTGAGCTGAAACTTTAAAAAAAATAATTTTTATTTTATCTTAAAATTATATCAATATTGATGTCTATTTATAGATAATAAAAATTATGAATTTTGATATAATTAAAATAATTTTTCGATAAAAATAGTTTTTTTTAAATAAAAAAAAACAAAAAAAATTGTATGTTTTTATGTATATTAAGGTAATAATTAGCATAGTTTAAGGAAACATGTTTGGTTGGAAAACACATGTTTATCCGTTATTCATTTCCGCCGGTACGACGGAGTGTTTTGCGGCAAAATAAATGTGTTGTTGAGAATGATTTTCTCATTCTCAACCATTTTTTTCTCAATTGAACCCTCCACTATATATATATATATATATATATATATATATATATATATATATATATATATATATATATATATATATATATATATATAATTTTCAAATGATTGTAAAATAAAATAAAAAAAAAAAACAACCTGGTTTTCACCGTTACTTAGTCAAGTCAAATAAAAGAAAATATAAAAAACTAAATAATCATATATAAATAGTAAATGTTAAGAGAAAATAAAATTAAAATAAAATAATAAAACAAGGTGGTTTTCACCATGACTTAGTCAAGTCAAATAGTAAAAAAATATATATAAAAAACTAAATAATCATGTATAAATAGTAAATGTTAAGACACCATAATAATAAATAGTGGTTTTGACTTACTTAAATATTAAAATCCCCCGGAATGAAACTGGATGTTGAGACATCACACCAAAACATCTTCTCCCATAAAAGCTAAAATTGACCCAAAGCAAAGCCTATCTTACTCTGAAAGATGTGAACGTTCGACAATAATTTGGTTTATGAGGAGATGATTATGTTCGTGATTCAAGAATGTTGTAACTCGATCATTTGGACAACCTATGTTTGACAAAAAAAAGCTTATCACGGAAAACTTCAACGGATATATGATCAAGTCGTTCAACCCTTTCACGATATGGCATAAACATATGGAATTTGGCAAAAGATTTTTCAATGCATAAAGTATATAAAGTGGGATGGTATTGACGTGACGTTTGTCTATTTCGGTGACAAAAATGAGATAAAATAAATAATATTTTTGGTAAACAATAGAAAAGTTAAACAAGCTGTAATTCAAGAAAACCATAAATGAATAAAATTACAAATACTTTTGTGGACGATGAGACCACTCAATCTTTTCCAAGTTAAACAGGAATCACTTTTAATTAAACATGGCCGAATTTAACATCATGGGTTTTCTGCTAAGAAAACAAATGGGCTAATAAGTAGGCCCATTCTATAATTTATCTTCCCTACTTGAATATAGTAAATTAGCTATGCAGAAAACTTGTCTTACGAAGACTAGTATCGTCTTGGCCCAGTCCCCGGCTCAAAGTAACCGGTCAATTAAATCATTGCCTTGCCACTTATAAGTCGATATTTTATTTTTTTGTAGCTTTTACAAAATATAAAATAAAATCTGGAAGTAGCAAATTTATAAAAATTATATTGTTTTATTATAAAAATACAAAAGGGAAAGAAGAATATAATTTAATTTTGTGTTTTTTTTTTAATTGGCAAATCTAATATACTCATAACTATTCATATTTCAAATTATGTCTTACAGGATACTTGAACCCTTGATTTCGAAGGAGGGCAACATCTGATCTCGTTGGTTTAGAAACCATTTTTTGAATTTAATTTTTGTCTACATATATGGTATTCATCATATTGTTTTTCGTATTCATCTTTGTCGTCATTGTCATTCATGTTAGTCGTCTTCATCGTTATGTATTTTTAATTTGTAAACACCTTCGAAATCTCCAAAATCATTTAGTAACAAGGTGTGTTGATAATCTTATGCTAGTTTTTGTTATAATATTTTGATTTTGGCATGTTCAACTCGTTTTTGGCATCTTCAAGTGTTATGAGGTATTGTGATAAGGAGCGATTTGAAATGGTCAATCTCCCGATAAATTGAGAAAAAATAAGTCATTTCAGCAATTTCCTGAATAACCCATTAATGAAAATTACAACTCTTTAAATACTAATGTTGAGGGAAAATGCAAGCAATTTTGTATACGAAAGTTATGTGTATAATGTTTGCTGTTGAAAACCAGTCATATCTAAGTAATTCTGAATATTACACTTAGACAAGCTAAGTTATCAGACAGTCTTTTATTTTACAGTGTAAAATGTTCAAGTTATCGAAGCTTGAAGGTGAAGTTATCCGATTTGGAACTAACTAGATATGAGTGGTTTAAAGATCTCAGATGATGTACGAGCTGATATTGTTGAACATGAAGCTGCTTATATCATCCAGTTAAGACTTATTGTCCAGTCAAGTTGAAGATATTTTGAAGACTAGATTTGATCATATTTTATCTTGATAATCATACTTGTTATCCTTGAAGATATCAAATCTTATAAATTAGGGATTTAAATTTGTTTGAAGATCTACAAATTGACTAGAAGGTCCTAGGAGGGCGCTGAAAAGGTCAAGTCAGGTGGTGATGGAAGAGATGTCTTAGGGTAATGAATGTGATGTAGGTGATCCCCATACCTAAACTATGTTGATCCTTATATAATTAGGGTTTGGATCACCTTGAGTAGGGACAATCCAAATAGATTGTCATGATGCAAAGGCATGGATAGGTCTAGTTATACTTTGGTTGATATCTGCATATTATGATTGGTGCAAAGTGAATCTCAGTAATGAAACAAGCACTTCCTTGCACTGACGTCATCCCCCGTGTCCTAGCTAACTGGCACGCGTGTGGAATGGGTGGTTCTTTGTTATCGAGTTGGTTTTGTCTTTCCGTCTGGCTTGGCCACCAGACAACGTAATTATGTATCGAGGTGCGAGGTTGCACGGTTACTAGGCAGCGAGCCAACCTTGGTGGTTATCCATGCGTTGGATTAGTATTAGGAGTACTTACTAAGATCTCGATTGACATCGATGGGGACTTGTTGCCACGCCCCATTGTTCCATGATGTATCCTCAAAGATATGTTATCAATAATCATAATCTAGGTGTTTTGTTAAAATTTGTATTGTATGTATTAATCAACAACCTTCATATATTGAAGGTTGGTGATTTATAAAAGTTTATTTCTGAGAGCTTTGTGTGAGTTCTCAGAGAGAGGTTATGTGTTTATAACTGATTATATTTTTGGTTATCTTTATATAAGTTTACAAATAAAGTAAGTTTTTAATATTTGATTACTTTATGTTATTATTCCATGCTTCTACTGATTTAATTACATGTATTCAGATTTTGGAACCAACAGAATATTTGTGGTCATGTATTGTCATGATAATTTTCTTGGGAAAAACCTTAATCGTAAGTAAAATAACCATACCTTTTTTTTATTCTTCAAAAGTCTATAATTTTTAACTTCTCATCATGGAATGCTTTCATCTTGGACTTGTAAGCAATGATGATATTATGTTTCATCCCATAGTTCTTCCAATTTTGTTAAAGTGAAAATTACATTCCTTTATTCTTTAATGTCCTACAATGCCAATGTGCCAATTCAATCGGTAAATGACAACTTTTCCATAAACTATTTGGTAAGGGATCATGCCAATCAGTGTTTTAAAAGTGGTTTGATAAGCCCAATGACAATGTCTAAGCTAAGAGGTCAATATTTGCAATCATGCCTAACGAGTTTTTGTAAAATTTATTTAATTTGTTGATATGTTGAACACTTTTGTTTAACCACTCACTTGTAGATGATAAGTTGTAGCAATTTTTTGATTTACACCATATTTTTGGGTAATTTTCCAAATTTAAAGCTTTTAAAATGTGATATCCATCATTATTAATGATCACATGAGGGATTCCATGTAGAACAAAATTATTTTTCTTTACAAGCTTGTAAACAACACGGTGATCATTGGTTTTGGTAGTATCACATCCTATCAACTTTGAGACAAAATTAATGACCACAAAATTATAAAGATTACCGAAAGATATCTGAAAAGTAGCCTGAATCATTTACTTATGATACCGAGAATGGTTCACGTGTGACTTAGGTTGTTATTGTCACACCCACAAACCAGAATGGCGGAAACATTCGGGGGTGGATGACTTCACGTAGTATCACAACCATTGAATATTGTAAAGAAAGTAACACAACCATCACATATATAATGAAAACGTATGTTGTTGCGTTATACATAATAGCAAAAGAATATTACAATGAGATGATAAATGTTCAATAATAAAACATCTTTAGTGTTTCCTTCTCCAAAAGCTAGTAGTTACCTGTATTACTGATTCCCTGAGAAATACAAGTGGTTTCGAAAAAGTGTCAACAATTAAGTTGGTGAGTTCATAAGTGTTTTGCATTGAAAAGTATGTCCTTTTTGATAGTAAAGCGATGAACGAGGTTTTCAGAAAATCCAATATTTTCTATATATGATTTGAAAAGTTTCCCGTGTTGGAGTGCATTAGTGTTTTCCATGCTTGATTAATAGTGATAACATTTGTATTGGCAATAAAATGGAAAGCTGAAATGCATGTATGAATCTCGTAAATCTAACTTGTTTTTATACTTTTATGTGAGTTTTATAACCATGCTATTGACAATGATGGCCTGTAACAACGTTCTTCAGGCGTTGGAACTGTTATGACATTTGTCACCCCAGGCCTGCCGGCCTAGCTGTAGCTAACAGCTTAGGTGCGGGATTGTCAATCCCGTATAGATCTATACACAAGTATCACGCTCCCCCTACAAGGGATTATGGTATATAATACAGGACTTAATAATGCATACTCGAACGTATGTGAAGCTGTCTCACATTACTAGGTATAAACAGATTTACGATGATAAAAGACTGTACTTCTTTTTAAAGCATTTCATTTGTCGTGATGTATATGTAAAATGTATGAATCACTTGAATACTATGCTCACTATAGTTTGTCAAAAGTATGTTCCCATTTGGTAATAACAACTTGGTGATATAATATCCCTTTAAAACATAAAGTTATTTTTGTATCAACACTCTATAAGAACGATATTATAAAAATAATACTTTGATTTGTAATGTACTTGTATTCCCCCCCCCCCCCCTAAAATGTGAAAAGAATTGAAAAGTAGGGGTATGAACTCACTCGTTTCGAAGAGAGAGGCTAGGGTTGAGCAGAACTTCGTCCGCGGATGGTTGCGTCGTCGGGCTCTTCGGGGATCTCTGCAGCGTAAATCTTCCGTTGGGGGCTCGAGTGCGGAAACCGAGGTGAGGGAATGGTCTCTGGTGCTTGGAAGGGTGTGAGAGTGACTGAAGAATTGAGAAAGGTGTGCAAAGACTCGAGCTCATGCCATCTATTTATAGTGCTGGAAGAGTGAGTACGCGGGGCGTAATTTTGGAGTACGCTGGGCGTACTCACGTACGCGGGGCTTTCTTGGTTACGCAGGGCGTAGAATGGCGTCATGGCTTACGACTCCTGGCTAGCTAAACGTAGCTTGGGCGGGCCGATGGGACTCGACTCTGGGTCTAGTACGCGGGGCGTAATCCCTGCTTTCGACTTCTAAATTTCGTAGCTTTCGCGTACGATCTCCGTTTTTCGCGTTCTTTATATCCATGCGTAGGTGAGATTATGTTCTACAACTTTCCTTTAGACTCCGTCGGCTAGTTTTGACTTTATTTTTAATGATATATTTTTAATAGGCCGGGCCTCCTAAAGTTCGTTAAAAATTCATAGGTTCTTTATTCGACGTCGGTTTTCGTCTGTCTTTTTATTGTTTTATTACTACTGAGGAGATCTTCAACTTTCGTTTAGGTTGCGTTAGCTAAACAACACTCGATCTTCAATCCGAGTTTTTAGCCCTCTACTACTGTTACGAGACTTTGAAAATTCGTAACTTCTTCATACGAGGTCCAATTTGGGCGATCTTTTTATGTACGTTCACCGTTCAACGAGATCTACGACTCTTGTTTAGATACTTAAGGCTTAAAATGCATTTTATTGAGATTCTACTTTTTACGTCAAATAATGTTTTAACGTCGCGTCGTAAATATACGAGTGGTTATAATTTCTTCAATATAACCCGGTTTTGAGCGTTCTTTATGTTTTTGGAAACCTTGGCATGATATCTAATATTCGATGTATTCCAACTTAGATACTTGAACACTTTATTTTCGAGGTTAATTTCGTTGTTTTTAGCTTTCGAGTGTTTACAATGCTTTTTGGGAAAAATAGGGTTGTCACATCATCCCCCTGTTAAGGGAATTTCGTCCCGAAATTTAATCTAAGATAGAGTTTACAGTTTTAGGAAAAAGATGCGGGTACTTTTGTTTCATCTGATCTTCGCGTTCCCAGGTGTATTCAGGTCCTCGCTTGGCGTTCCAGCGGACCTTTACAATGGGTATGCGGCTTTGTTTAGTCCTTTTGAAAAGTTTCCCGTGTTGGAGTGCATTAGTGTTTTCCATGCTTGATTAATAGTGATAACATTTGTATTGGCAATAAAATGGAAAGCTGAAATGCATGTATGAATCTCGTAAATCTAACTTGTTTTTATACTTTTATGTGAGTTTTATAACCATGCTATTGACAATGATGGCCTGTAACAACGTTCTTCAGGCGTTGGAACTGTTATGACATTTGTCACCCCAGGCCTGTCGGCCTAGCTGTAGCTAACAGCTTAGGTGCGGGATTGTCAATCCCGTATAGATCTATACACAAGTATCACGCTCCCCCTACAAGGGATTATGGTATATAATACAGGACTTAATAATGCATACTCGAACGTACGTGAAGCTGTCTCACATTACTAGGTATAAACAGATTTACGATGATAAAAGACTGTACTTCTTTTTAAAGCATTTCATTTGTCGTGATGTATATGTAAAATGTATGAATCACTTGAATACTATGCTCACTATAGTTTGTCAAAAGTATGTTCCCATTTGGTAATAACAACTTGGTGATATAATATCCCTTTAAAACATAAAGTTATTTTTGTATCAACACTCTATAAGAACGATATTATAAAAATAATACTTTGATTTGTAATGTACTTGTATTCCCCCCCCCCCCCCCCCCTAAAATGTGAAAAGAATTGAAAAGTAGGGGTATGAACTCACTCGTTTCGAAGAGAGAGGCTAGGGTTGAGCAGAACTTCGTCCGCGGATGGTTGCGTCGTCGGGCTCTTCGGGGATCTCTGCAGCGTAAATCTTCCGTTGGGGGCTCGAGTGCGGAAACCGAGGTGAGGGAATGGTCTCTGGTGCTTGGAAGGGTGTGAGAGTGACTGAAGAATTGAGAAAGGTGTGCAAAGACTCGAGCTCATGCCATCTATTTATAGTGCTGGAAGAGTGAGTACGCGGGGCGTAATTTTGGAGTACGCTGGGCGTACTCACGTACGCGGGGCGTTCTTGGTTACGCAGGGCGTAGAATGGCGTCATGGCTTACGACTCCTGGCTAGCTAAACGTAGCTTGGGCGGGCCGATGGGACTCGACTCTGGGTCTAGTACGCGGGGCGTACTCCCAGAGTACGCGGGGCGTAATCCCTGCTTTCGACTTCTAAATTCCGTAGCTTTCGCGTACGATCTCCGTTTTTCGCGTTCTTTATATCCACGCGTAGGTGAGATTATGTTCTACAACTTTCCTTTAGACTCCGTCGGCTAGTTTTGACTTTATTTTTAATGATATATTTTTAATAGGCCGGGCCTCCTAAAGTTCGTTAAAAATTCATAGGTTCTTTATTCGACGTCGGTTTTCGTCTGTCTTTTTATTGTTTTATTACTACTGAGGAGATCTTCAACTTTCGTTTAGGTTGCGTTAGCTAAACAACACTCGATCTTCAATCCGAGTTTTTAGCCCTCTACTACTGTTACGAGACTTTGAAAATTCGTAACTTCTTCATACGAGGTCCAATTTGGGCGATCTTTTTATGTACGTTCACCGTTCAACGAGATCTACGACTCTTGTTTAGATACTTAAGGCTTAAAATGCATTTTATTGAGATTCTACTTTTTACGTCAAATAATGTTTTAACGTCGCGTCGTAAATATACGAGTGGTTATAATTTCTTCAATATAACCCGGTTTTGAGCGTTCTTTATGTTTTTGGAAACCTTGGCATGATATCTAATATTCGATGTATTCCAACTTAGATACTTGAACACTTTATTTTCGAGGTTAATTTCGTTGTTTTTAGCTTTCGAGTGTTTACAATGCTTTTTGGGAAAAATAGGGTTGTCACATCATCCCCCTGTTAAGGGAATTTCGTCCCGAAATTTAATCTAAGATAGAGTTTACAGTTTTAGGAAAAAGATGCGGGTACTTTTGTTTCATCTGATCTTCGCGTTCCCAGGTGTATTCAGGTCCTCGCTTGGCGTTCCAGCGGACCTTTACAATGGGTATGCGGCTTTGTTTAGTCCTTTTGATTTCCCGATCCATAATCTCTACTGGTTCCTCCACAAATTGAAGGTTTTCATTTATTGCAATTTCGTCTAGAGGGACGACAAGGGTCTCGTCGGATAAGCACTTCTTTAGATTTGATACGTGAAAGGTGGGGTGTACGTTGTGGAGTTCCTGAGGTAGTCTAAGTTTGTAGGCCACTGGACCGATCCTGGCAAGGATCTCGAATGGTCCGATGTATCTAGGGTTCAGTTTTCCACGTTTTCCGAAGCGTATTAAGCCTTTCCAAGGTGAGACTTTGAGTAGGACATGGTCTCCAACTTGGAATTCTAAGGGTTTGCGTCTCTTATCTGCGTAACTCTTTTGTCTATCTCTTGATGCTTTTAGACGTTCTCGGATTTGAACAATCTTCTCCGTAGTCTCCCTTATGATTTCTGGTCCAGTGAGCGTGTTGTCAGTTGCTTGTCCTTTTGCTAGTTGCGTGTCCCCCACTTCGGCCCAGCACAAAGGTGACCTGCATTTGCGGCCATAAAGGGCTTCGAACGGGGCAGCCTTGATGCTGGTGTGGTAGCTATTGTTGTACGAGAACTCGACCAATGGTAGATGTGTGTCCCATGCTTTGCCAAAATCGATTACGCAAGCTCTCAGCATGTCTTCTAGGGTTTGTATAGTTCTCTCACTCTGGCCGTCGGTTTGTGGGTGATAAGCGGTACTCATGTCTAGTCTTGTCCCCAAAGCTTTTTGTAGCGACTGCCAGAACCTTGAGGTGAATCTACTATCTCGGTCCGAGATAATGGACATGGGCACACCATGCAGTCGTACAATTTCTCTGAGGTATGTTCTTGTTAACTTCTCCAATTTATCCGTCTCTTTGATCGGTAGGAAATGTGCTGACTTAGTTAACCTGTCGACAATTACCCAAATGGTGTCGAGTCCGCTTGTTGTCTTGGGCAACTTTGTTATGAAATCCATGGTTATCCGCTCCCACTTCCATTCGGGTATTTCTGGTTGTTGTAATAAACCCGAGGGCTTCTGATATTCCACCTTGACTTTGGCACATGTTAGGCATTTGCTTACGTAGGTAGCAATTTCGGCTTTCATGTTTTGCCACCAGTACAATTTCTTGAGATCGAGATACATCTTATCGGAGCCGGGATGTATGGAGTATCGTGTTTTATGGGCTTCGTCCATAACGATTTCTCTGAATCCACCAAACTTCGGTATCCAAATTCGATCCATGAAATAACGAATTCCGTTGTTCTTGGTCTCAAGGTTCTTATCCATTCCTCTTAGGGCTTCTCCTGTCACATTTTCGGATTTCAAGGCTTCTATTTGGGCTTCCTTGATTTGCGTGAACAGGTGTGAATGGATTGTCATAGTTAGGGATTTCACTCGGCGACCTGAGTACTCCTTCCGACTGAGTGCATCAGCCACTACATTAGCCTTTCCGGGGTGATATCGGATTTCGCACTCGTAATCACTTAGTAGTTCTACCCATCGCCTCTGTCTCATGTTGAGTTCCTTCTGGTTGAGGATATGTTGGAGGCTTTTATGATCAGTGAAGATGGTACATTTTGTGCCGTAGAGATAGTGTCTCCATATCTTCAGAGCGAAGACGACTGCTCCTAGCTCAAGATCATGCGTTGTGTAGTTCACTTCGTGCGTCTTTAGTTGTCTTGAGGCGTAGGCGATGACCTTCCCTCTTTGCATTAAGACACACCCAAGTCCTTGGTTTGAAGCATCACAATAGACCACGAAGTCCTCCGTTCCTTCTGGCAAGGTTAGGATGGGCGCACTACATAAGGCTCGCTTTAGTGTCTGAAATGCACTGCCTTGTTTTTCTCCCCAGTCGAAGGTCACATTCTTCTGGGTTAGGGTGGTAAGTGGCTTGGCAATCTTTGAAAAGTTCGGTATGAATCTTCGGTAATACCCGGCGAGTCCCAAAAATTGCCGGATTTCTGTAGGGGTCCTTGGAGTAGTCCAACTATCTATTGCCTTTATTTTGGAGGGGTCCACGTGTATTCCTTCTTTGCTTACAACATGTCCTAGGAAATCCACTTCCCGAATCCAAAATTCACATTTGGAAAATTTTGCGTAAAGTTTCTCTGCCCTTAATGTTTCCAATACTTGGCGGAGGTGTTTGCTGTGTTCTTCCTGGCTTCTTGAATAGATGAGTATATCATCTATGAACACGATCACGAACTTGTCCAGGAAGGGACGACATACTCGGTTCATCAAGTCCATGAACACTGCTGGAGCATTTGTCAATCCGAAGGGCATCACCACAAATTCGTAGTGACCATAACGTGTTCGGAAAGCCGTTTTGGGGATGTCTCCTTCCAGTACTCGTAGTTGGTGATAACCAGACCTTAGATCGATCTTTGAGAAGTAGCTTGCCCCCTGCAGTTGGTCGAATAGATCGTCTATGCGCGGTAAGGGATATCGGTTCTTGATTGTGAGTTTGTTTAGCTCCCGATAATCGATGCACATGCGAAAGGATCCGTCCTTCTTCTTCACAAATAGGACTGGCGCTCCCCATGGTGAGAAACTTGGTCTGATGAATCCCTTGCTTAGCAGCTCGTTTAATTGACTGGATAGTTCCTGCATCTCGGCTGGAGCTAAACGGTACGGCGACTTCGCTACAGGGGTAGCCCCGGGGATTAAGTCGATTCTGAACTCGACTTGACGTTCCGGTGGGATTCCTGGAAGATCTTCTGGGAAAATATCCGGGAAGTTGCAGACTTCCGGAATATCTTTAATGTTTTTCGATTCTCGTTTCTTGTCTACTACGTGGGCTAGAAAGGCATGATATTCCTTACGAAGATACTTTTGTGCTTTAATACAGGAAATGATTTGTAAACTTGAACTAGGTTTGTCGCCATAAATGACAAGAGTTTCACCGTTTGGCAGATTTAAGCGAACAGCCCTTTCGTGGCAAAGGATATCGGCATGGTGAAGGCTCAACCAGTCCATACCGATGATGACATCGAAACTTCTTATGGAAATGGGCATAAGATCGACTTGAAACAAGTGCTCGTTTAAATTTAGTGTGCACCCTACGTATAAATCGTTTGCGTGTTCTGTTTTACCGTTTGCCATTTCTACAGTGAATATTTTATTGAGTGGTTGGGGTTCTTGATTAAGTAGGTGTTTGAATTTATGACTCACAAAACTTCTCTCCGCACCGCAGTCAAAAAGTATGCATGCATAAGTGTTGTTGAGTAGAAACGTACCCGTAACCACCGTGGGGTCCGCTATTGCTTCTCTCTGTCCTACTGCCAGCACTCTCCCCACACCGCCAAAATTCCTTTCCTTGGGACAATCCCTCCTGAAGTCTCCAGTCTCTCCGCACCCATAACATGCCCGGCTTACTCCAGTTCCAGGAACCTGAGTAATTGGTCGTGCCGGTGCTTTACAGAAACGGGCTGTGTGCCCTTTCCTGTCACAGTTCTTGCAGTGCATTTCGCGACAAATACCATGGTGATGGTAGTTGCACTTGCTGCACTTGGGCAGAATCCCTGCATATGGTTTTGTTGGTGCAGAGGTAGCAGGAGTTGTGGTGGGGGTAGTAGCAGCATAAACCGCAACCATTTGTTTCTTCGAAGGTTCTTGTGAAGTTTGCCCCTTCCTTTTGTTCCAAAATTTCTTCTTGTTGTTGTTGTTGGCATTGATTTCATTGTTGCTGTTCCCTTTGGTTGGTTCAGCCATAATCGCCGTGACTCCTTGACAGACACCATGATCAACAAGAGATTGCGCTAGTTCCTTGGCGCTGGCGAAAGTCAAGGGTCTGGAAGCTAGCACACTTCCTCGAAGTTGGGGTGATAGTCCCCAAATGTATCTCTCAACCTTTTGGCTCTCCAGGGTTAACATTCCTGGGCAAAGTGTTATTAAGTCACTGAACCTGTTGGTGTAACCAGTTATGTCCGATCCTACCATCGAAAGGTTCCACAGTTCCTGTTCAAGCTTCTGAATCTCGCCTCTTGGGCAGTATTCTCGAAGGAGCATTCTTTTCAGGTTTTCCCAACCCATGGAGTTTGCCACCACCAGGGTTAGTGTCTGGACGTGGCCGTTCCACCATGTCAGGGCGCGTTCAGAGAAAGTAAAAGCGGCGAACTTTACTTTGCTTTCTTCAGGACATGCACAGATTTCGAATACAGCTTCTGTTTTCTCTATCCATTGAGATAGAGCCAATACTCCCCCAGTCCCGCAAAAGGGAATAGGTTTTCCGTTGGTGAAGTCCTTGTAAGTGCATACCCCTGAACGACTTTGACCTTGGCCATTTGTAAAACTGTTCGTTCCTCCTCCCGATCCGTTGTTGCTCATTTGAGCCATTGCTGCAGTTACAGCAGCGGTTACAGCAGTCTGGAACATAACGGTGTCCATAATTGGAGGAGGTGGTGGAGGTGGTGTTGAAGTTGAGTTTCTGCGTGTTGATCTACGAGGAGGCATGTTCTGGTAGAGAAAAATAAGAATGAATGTTATAAGTTTCTAATGTTTTTGACAATCGGGTGTTAGTTGTTATTTGTTTTGACTTTAGTTTATGGTTTCAAGGTAGGCATAGAAATTTAAAACTCGAAATTTCTGAGAGGTATATGATAAGAAATACTTCATATTTATACATATAGGTCACACCTGAGGTGTGTTACATTGCATATCTTGTTTGGGAAAATTTGATCCTCCTAGAGATCTCCGATTACGGATACAACAGGGAAAACAAGGGAAATAAAGGAAAAACTTTTATCCGAAATCCTAATCTATAACAAAATTGTTGGGGCTCGAACAAGTTCTACTTGCGGCGTTTGGAGCTAGATTCGGCATCCGACCGTTTGACTCCCATTAGTCGCCTCTCAAGATCTGCTTGTTGTTCCTTCATCCCTCTTATTTCTGCCAGAGCCACTATCATTTGGTTCTGAAGTGTTCCCGTGTAGATTTGGGTATTTTCATGTAGTCCTTCCAAACGGCGGATGTCAGCGGCGTTACCTTGGGTAGCAGCATTGATTTCACGAACTCTGGCTGCTTGTTGGTCCGCCTGGTAGTTCTGGTTAGCTATAGCATTTACGACGACAGGAAGTGCTCGATCTGCTGAGCCTCCCCCACTGACGTTGTAAAAATCCCGACACATGCCGAATGGAGGGCGTACACCTTGTTGGCGGCTCCAGTAGTAGAGGTGGCTTCCCCAGATGGGGATGGGTCCCGGTTGATCTGGTCTGATTACGGGAGGATGAGGGATGGGAGGGTCGTATACTTCTGGCTCGGAGTCTGTCCCGCTAGAAATCTCCACGATCTCTTCGTCGACTTCGAACTCCTCTCCGACTTCGACTTCGAATTCTTCCTCGACCTCTTCTTCGATTTCCTCTGGGTCTTCCTCCGGGTCTTCTTCTATCCAACCGCCGTTGCCTTGGTTTGGGTAGTAGGGATCTCCTGGTAAATGGAACCCGGCCATTTGTCTGTACTAGGATAGATGTATGAGAACGTTATAAGAAGAGAAATTTCTATTTAGCGACTTATTATTTTTAACTATAATTTTTATTGTACAACTATTTTTAATAATACTTCTATACTATTTCAACTTGGCGAAACTAGAACAATTTTGTATTTGGTAAGTTTTCGGCTTGTTGTCCACTACGACCATTCCTCGACGTACGTTGGTCAAATCCAGGATAAATATAGTTGATCAGGCTATATTTATTCTCGACATGATTACATACCCCGAGGCTCAATCGTAGTGTCGTAACTTGCCGTAATACTTTTTAGTAAAACTTGTTATGATACGAGATTTATGCATGCTTGTAAAAATGTATAACTTTAAAAAGAAAGTATTTTGTTCATGAAAATGTTTCATCAGAGGGTTTTTGGTTCCCTTTGCATTTATAGTTTGTATATCGTATGTGGTTCGATATACTTAGTTCACTATAAACAATGCTCTGATACCAATCTGTCACACCCCCAAACCAGAATGGCGGAAACATTCGGGGGTGGATGACTTCACGTAGTATCACAACCATTGAATATTGTAAAGAAAGTAACACAACCATCACATATATAATGAAAACGTATGTTGTTGCGTTATACATAATAGCAAAAGAATATTACAATGAGATGATAAATGTTCAATAATAAAACATCTTTAGTGTTTCCTTCTCCAAAAGCTGGTAGTTACCTGTATTACTGATTCCCTGAGAAATACAAGTGGTTTCGAAAAAGTGTCAACAATTAAGTTGGTGAGTTCATAAGTGTTTTGCATTGAAAAGTATGTCCTTTTTGATAGTAAAGCGATGAACGAGGTTTTCAGAAAATCCAATATTTTCTATATATGATTTGAAAAGTTTCCCGTGTTGGAGTGCATTAGTGTTTTCCATGCTTGATTAATAGTGATAACATTTGTATTGGCAATAAAATGGAAAGCTGAAATGCATGTATGAATCTCGTAAATCTAACTTGTTTTTATACTTTTATGTGAGTTTTATAACCATGCTATTGACAATGATGGCCTGTAACAACGTTCTTCAGGCGTTGGAACTGTTATGACATTTGTCACCCCAGGCCTGTCGGCCTAGCTGTAGCTAACAGCTTAGGTGCGGGATTGTCAATCCCGTATAGATCTATACACAAGTATCACGCTCCCCCTACAAGGGATTATGGTATATAATACAGGACTTAATAATGCATACTCGAACGTACGTGAAGCTGTCTCACATTACTAGGTATAAACAGATTTACGATGATAAAAGACTGTACTTCTTTTTAAAGCATTTCATTTGTCGTGATGTATATGTAAAATGTATGAATCACTTGAATACTATGCTCACTATAGTTTGTCAAAAGTATGTTCCCATTTGGTAATAACAACTTGGTGATATAATATCCCTTTAAAACATAAAGTTATTTTTGTATCAACACTCTATAAGAACGATATTATAAAAATAATACTTTGATTTGTAATGTACTTGTATTCCCCCCCCCCCCCCTAAAATGTGAAAAGAATTGAAAAGTAGGGGTATGAACTCACTCGTTTCGAAGAGAGAGGCTAGGGTTGAGCAGAACTTCGTCCGCGGATGGTTGCGTCGTCGGGCTCTTCGGGGATCTCTGCAGCGTAAATCTTCCGTTGGGGGCTCGAGTGCGGAAACCGAGGTGAGGGAATGGTCTCTGGTGCTTGGAAGGGTGTGAGAGTGACTGAAGAATTGAGAAAGGTGTGCAAAGACTCGAGCTCATGCCATCTATTTATAGTGCTGGAAGAGTGAGTACGCGGGGCGTAATTTTGGAGTACGCTGGGCGTACTCACGTACGCGGGGCGTTCTTGGTTACGCAGGGCGTAGAATGGCGTCATGGCTTACGACTCCTGGCTAGCTAAACGTAGCTTGGGCGGGCCGATGGGACTCGACTCTGGGTCTAGTACGCGGGGCGTACTCCCAGAGTACGCGGGGCGTAATCCCTGCTTTCGACTTCTAAATTCCGTAGCTTTCGCGTACGATCTCCGTTTTTCGCGTTCTTTATATCCACGCGTAGGTGAGA
This sequence comes from Lactuca sativa, assembly GCF_002870075.4. NCBI lineage: Eukaryota > Viridiplantae > Streptophyta > Magnoliopsida > Asterales > Asteraceae > Lactuca > Lactuca sativa. The sequence goes on from NC_056626.2 coordinate 27,544,235, forward strand.
TTATGTTCTACAACTTTCCTTTAGACTCCGTCGGCTAGTTTTGACTTTATTTTTAATGATATATTTTTAATAGGCCGGGCCTCCTAAAGTTCGTTAAAAATTCATAGGTTCTTTATTCGACGTCGGTTTTCGTCTGTCTTTTTATTGTTTTATTACTACTGAGGAGATCTTCAACTTTCGTTTAGGTTGCGTTAGCTAAACAACACTCGATCTTCAATCCGAGTTTTTAGCCCTCTACTACTGTTACGAGACTTTGAAAATTCGTAACTTCTTCATACGAGGTCCAATTTGGGCGATCTTTTTATGTATGTTCACCGTTCAACGAGATCTACGACTCTTGTTTAGATACTTAAGGCTTAAAATGCATTTTATTGAGATTCTACTTTTTACGTCAAATAATGTTTTAACGTCGCGTCGTAAATATACGAGTGGTTATAATTTCTTCAATATAACCCGGTTTTGAGCGTTCTTTATGTTTTTGGAAACCTTGGCATGATATCTAATATTCGATGTATTCCAACTTAGATACTTGAACACTTTATTTTCGAGGTTAATTTCGTTGTTTTTAGCTTTCGAGTGTTTACAATGCTTTTTGGGAAAAATAGGGTTGTCACAGTTATCATATATGACATTGTCTTCTTAGTCACACGAGCATGAAATGCATAATTGAATTCCAAATAGTAGGAATTTTAATAATAAATAACCATAAGTCATTTCCTTTAAGTGATTACTATTATTTGAGAGGATGGTTGAATCAATTTCATTTATTGGGTGGAAACGCCAAAGTTATACTAAAACTAATACATATTAATGTATGTGGTCATTATAAATCTATGTCCAAAAATAGTAAAGTTGCCTTACCTCTGTATTTTAAGGTTATTTCTTAGAGAATGAAGTATATATTTTCAAATGATTCCAACTAAATAAGTTTATTTAGAAACCATACAAGTTATGAAAGCTTTCCTAAGTTATCTTAATTAAAAGATTAGAGTTGCAAAGGCTATGTATGATGTATGACTTGTAGCAAACTAAAGTCCAATACTTTCAAGTACATGCGTATTTATAACTAAGTTCTTAGGACTGACATGTTATCTTCTAAGGTTTTGTATCTATTAATTCTCAAAATTTCATTGAGATCTACATGGCTATAACATGTTAATTATAATATGATATATCAGTTCATAAAATTACATACATTTATTGCATGCTTCTTGGTGAAATGTTTTCATAGTGTAGACTAAGAGGAAAACATATCTCTAATTGCAATCATTAAATCTATTTAGATATTTATTCTAATATATGTATAGTATGATAATGAGAAATGGATAATGGACTTTAAAACACATTCATAAATGGTTGATCGAGGATATAGATATAGTGCACCAAATTGTTTTTCAGTACAAGGTGTCCTAAAAGAATGTATAACTTTATATGAAGAAAAAGTTTAGGGACTTAAACTTCTATTGATGAAAAAATAGAAAAGGCTTCATATTGCTCATAACTAAGAAAAAATTATGGTTTTACGTTAGAGCTAGTGGGAGCACCGCTAGCATCATTATCTTGTATTGGGCGGATATATGCGCATTGTGCAGAATAACCTATATAATTAATTTGTTTGAATGTACATGTTAAGATGATTAGACATTAACTACAAAATAATAACTCTTATATTAAGTTGATATAAATTTATAATTATTTTGAACCATATTATAAAAGAATAAAATATACATCTACTAAAATCATATAGTTACATAACATCTACCCACGGTTTGCGTTTAAATAAAACTAGACATGAATTTCGATTTAGTATTATAATTTAACGTTATGATTGGTTAATTTAGAAATTACTTATCTATTGATTTAAAAAAAAATCATGATGATTAATTGATATAGACAAATTTTTGCAAGTTAAAACAATTTAAAATTTTATCTTAATCAATTAAAAACCACTTATTTACAAAAAAAAAAGTATTTTGATGTTTTTATTTAGTTTAAATTGTTATTCTACATTACAATATTTAATATTTTTTAACTATTTGAAAATAGTATTTGAATATATTTTTTTAAGTTTATTTTATATTTTGATTTATGTTTTAGATTTAACATAATATTTAAATTAGCAAATACATATATTATAATAATCATTTTAAAAGTCTACCAATAATATGACAATATTTTTGCATTTAATAATATATTTTAAATTAATAGATTAATTATACTAAGTTGAAATTTTAAATGTCATGGATGTTTCAAATGCATATGTTGATAGAAAAAATATTTCATTTATAATATATAAACTAGATGGGGAACCCCGCGTTGCGGGGGTCGAATGCGACAGATGTTTCAGTAAAATTGAAATATAAACAAAATAACTTTATATAGGGGGTAGTTTAGTCACAAATTAATAATGCCAAAACAATAAATAAGCAGCTTTAAATATATACTTTATGTTATTTTGCATTGCAAGTTTGTACCTTCATTCCCAATCATCTTTGATCTCTTTTATAATCAGTAAAAAACATCTTTGATCTCTTTTAGAAATGCTACATTTTCCTACTTCTATAATCAATAAAGACAAAGTTAATAATGCAAGATTATAAGTTTAAACTAATAAAAGATGAACTAAAGTGCCTTCATCAATTTCTTGTATTCGGAGCTCTTATTTTTTGTATGTATGTTCCGCCGTGACCAGTAATACATCCACCTTGGTTGTCGCTTCTGTATCATTTGATTCATTTTGAGAGACATCATATCATTTGATTCACTTCCAGACTTTCACTTCCAAATTAGCTAAATTTTCCTTCAAAAAAAGTAATTTTTGAAATAAAAATAGAATTATGAAACTACCCCTACTGGTATAGACATAGTTATCTGTTTTTGATTCTTTGGAATATAGCAATAATCACTTCAAAACGTCCCTATGATAATGTATTGGTTCCCATAAAAAGTTACAAATGGTCAATAAAGCCTACAAAATAATCACAAAACATGTAGGTGATCTCATTTTAAGAACCAAGAAATCTCTTACTGCACTAATTGAAAGACTTCAATACAGAATTTGAAGAGTTTACCTTTACTAATGTCGAATGCTGCTTCCATCAATCATGCCCGGCCCCCTGCTGACAGAAAAAAAAATCAACAAAATTTGTGTTGGTTGTGTATTCACAGAGAGAATGGTGTTTTTAACCCATAATGAATTCATTTTCTAGCATAAAAGAGTAATTTCTGAGAATATTTGAAGCAGCAACAACACATTTTTGCTTTTGTACACACACTTGTCCAAATTAAGTAAACCATCGTTGGAAAGCGAGCATTCTGCAGCCTGAGACTTTGTTCCCTTTTTTCTTGCATGGACTACATCAAAACATAAAAAGGAGGTGAACTACGCATCCAATTCAACGAACCTTCCCAAAAATCAAAATCTTCCAAGTAAGAAACTGCATCTTTTGAATATAATGTCAATACATAATCAAACAAAAAGCCAAAACAAAGAAAGGAAACAGCTATCTCAGATGTCATAAAACAAAACCCCCCCCAATTTCTTTCACACATAATAAAATCAAGAAATCCATTTGTATGTATATGTAATTAATTTGATTTGATACGAATAAAGATAGATGCATATCGTATAGCATCATTGACCTGGATCGGTCATTGCTAGACATGAAATCACGTAAATTCGTCTTACCAATGCCCGTAACATGGGCCTGAAAGTAAAAAGGGTTCACATCATCAATTAACAGTTACGCTTAGCAATGAATACATGAAATTGTTCAGATAGGCGTTTGGGAATCACCTTCAGGTCCTTCCATGGTGTAGTGTCAAAGATTAAAGTCGCCATCTGCAAAGATTTTCAAGCAAAAAAAATTATTTCCACAAAAAAACGGTTAGTGAGATTACTAAAACCGATACAATCGCATATGTAAGCTTAATATGTTGCCAATCAGATGAGAAATCACATATTCAGAAAAAAAAAATCATCTATGAATTTCACCATTTATCTACAAATTCCCAAAACTCGACATTTCATTTTCTGTGTATTTGATTAACTGGAAATCGTTGAAAAGAAAAGCGATGGAAAGATCCAAGGACTGAAAATGAGTAAGGGGATTAAAAAGATAACGATACCTACAGATGAATGAAGAAGAATTACAAAGAATTGGCTCTTCCCTCCTGAGTGGGCCGGGCCGTTGGGTTTCCAATGGAAGAGTAAAATTGCCTGTGTGAAGCAAACACTGGTCCGTTTGATCAGCAGTACAAAAGACGAAGGCAGATGAAAACTTTAGATGGCGGTGAAAGAAGTCTGTTGGAATCAAATGCCTCATATGCATCGTGTTTGTTGGAATCAATTGCCTCGTCTGCATCGTCCAATCTGTAGATTGGAGAAGAGAAACAAAATCAACGATCAATAGCAATTTCAAGCTGATGAGTTTAAATGGAGATGGAGGGGAAGAAAGTGAGAAACCCTAAGTTTTTTTGTTTGAAATCTTGCTAGGTCTGTTGGAATCAGTTGCCTTATCTGCATCGTGTCTATTGGAATCAGTTGCCTCATCTGCATGGTCCCGTCTGTAGATTGAAGAAGGAAAACAAAAACATCGATCAATAAAAATTTGAAGCTGATGAGTTTAGAAGGAGATGGAGGGTTTTCGAAAAGCGGTGAAATCCGAATATGACTGGATGAGAAAGTAGGTGGGGGAAGATAAGGCAAAACCGGTGGGGGAGACGTGGGAATGACACGTAACAACCCCAATCTTATCTTTACACCACTGTTAATAATTTAAGGGACCAAATTGCCAATACTACAAACTTTAGTGTCAAAAATCTGAACCACTAAAAATATGGCTAAGCACAACAGTCAAAGCACAATAATTTAGGATGAATAAAGATACCATAACGGAAACACGTGGGTTTAACTTAAAAGAAAGAACAAATAACACCCTTAAAGAACAAATAACATCCAATCAAAGAACAAATAAGACCCAAAAAATACCAAGGGTCATTTTTGCCAAAAAGTACACAACTTCACTATTCCTAAAAACTATCCACCTTTAATATATATATAAGAATATAGTATGATATGATGATATGGTGTTATTAACATACTAATCAAAAGAGAACGATTCTACAACGGTACAAGAAATCGGTCTTGGATTAGAAAATATTTTGCTACGAAAGATCTTATAAATATTATGCAAGAATCAAGATCTATGTGGGTTAATATAAACATAAAATTGGTCCCATTAAAAACATGAACATTGACCATCATTTTGTCGTGACAGATTGTTGAAATAGTTTTCTTGAGTTTATATATCACCGGAACATTTTCTATTCTAAATATTTCTTCAAGATCCAGTCATATGTCATGTGGTGTGGTTGCATACTTAATATTGCCTTTGATCCCCTTTTCCATCGCCCTTACCAACCTTCCCCCCGGCATTACACCTCCTCCGGTTTATTAGATCAAATGAACCTCCTCCAACATGGGAATAGTACCATCCACAAACCCGATTTTGTTATTGGCGAATAACACATTCGTCATCTTGTTTTGCTAATCATTATAATCTCCGTCTCAAAGTGGGTTTTTTCTAATGAAATTATGGTCGGCGTGGTCTGCAACAATCAAAAAATAAGAATAAGATATGTACATGGCTGACTTTTCTCAAGGTTGTCGGCTAGCTGTTTCACCACCTCTTGTCATCCTTTAGTTTGATGCTAAGCTAGAGTTTTTAGAATTTGTTACAATATCATGATAAATTTGATAAATAAAAATATAAATTATCTCCTTATTATTGAATGACATAGGGTGTGTACGGCAAAACTAGCGGGTAGCGATTAGCGGTTCGCGGGTAGCTGGTAGCGGGTAATGGATAACGTTTGATTTTGGATTAGCGTTTTTGTTGAAAGCTACTCCATGTAACTTTTGATTTTGGAGTGTTTTGTTTAGGTAAAATGTTAAACGTTTCTGTCGCCTAACGAGGCTTTTTCTTTTTTACTAGCGTTTTCTTAAAAGCTAGAAGCCAGATCTTCCAAACGTTGTCTGCCAAACACGTCATCAAGATTTATACTAGCGTTTGATAATGTAAATAAATTTCAGCATAAGGAAGAGATATAGATTTGAATGTGGATGACCACATAAGTTGATAAATCGGATAGAACATACAAGTCGTTTTTTGTTTGTATTCTTGTTAATGCTTAAACAAAGATTTTTTGTTTTGATTTTCCTTATTAGCTTCTTGATATGAGTTTGGTTTTTTCGTAAATATTTTCTTAAGAAGGTTTGTTATCAATTCCTTTATTGTATTGATTTCTTAAATTAAAAAAATAATTGGAACTTTCTTCTCAATTATATTAATTTTTTGCCTAGATCGAAACTACAAAATTATTATGTACGTGGTTCGTTTTATTCGTAAAGGCTTTTTTATATGATTATAGAAGTATTAAGGCATGAGAGATGACTATAATCACACTAAAGTCTAAAGTATACTAAGGTCTCGTTTGATACGCATCTTTCCAAGTCCAAACAGATCTTTTTGGCTGAATGGACCGGAAAGTCTGTTTGATTTGCACAAAAAAATGGTTTTTCCCGGTAAGATATGTCTTTCCCAGAAAGCCCCAAAATCACATCTTTCTGGATGAATGGGCTGGAAAGACAATTATGCACAAAACTCCGCCTCTTTCTTTTTTTCTTGGATTATTAATTCTTTTTTTTTTTAGTTTTTTTTATTTTTTATTACTTTTTTTCATCATTCAGCACAGTCAATCAGATGTACAATCAAACATCATGGTTTTTTTCCCAGTCAGAAAACTTTCCAGACAGCATTTTCCCAGACAGAAACTATCAAACGGGACTTAAGACTATGATTTGTGTAAAATTATCCTCCTATATGGTCTCAATATTGCTAAAGGGGGTTAATTCTTTTGTGGCTTTCTTCGTTTTTCAAGAAAATCACATTTCCAAAAAATTATCATGTTAAATTGGTTTCATGTGGAAGTCTCATTATAAGATTAGATTTGTATATTGTTCACAACTATCCCTTAGTAGTACCCGAGCTTAAAAAATATATGAATATAGAATACAATCTATAAATTGATTATGATTTCTTTTAGAATCAGTATCACTTTTGAGATCGACTATTAGGTGTGTGCTAAATTACGAGAGTGGGGGAGTGAGCGAGGAAAGGGAAGAGTGGAGCAGACGAAGAGGACACTCTGGAGTAGGAAAGTGGTGGTAGGAAGAAAATGAGAGGAATATGGGTCAATTAAAATGAGGAAAATGACTTTTGAAAGTAACTAACTGTTGCATTTGTTTTCAATTGGTCTCTTTCCTTTTTTTGTACTCAATATACCATCAAACTTGTTGTTTGTGTTCACCATAACCCTTTTGACCAACTTTTGACCTGTGATAGTCGGTCAAAGAGTTATGGTGAACACAAACAACAAATTCGATGGTATATTGAGTACAAAAAAAAGGGACTAAATGAGAACAAACGCAACAGTTGGTTACCCTCCTGAGTCTTTTTCCCTTTGCTCATTTACAGCAAATCTCACGTCATCTCCTGCTGATATTAATGATTTTATGAGATTCATTCGTGCTTCTCTTCAAAACATAACCCACAAAAGAACATTATTCATACATTTACAACATTGTAATGCACTTGAATATTTATTAGGGGAATCCTGACTAAGCAGGTGCATTTCATTACAACATTTACATTTCTAATCAAATGATTTATTGTCTAATGGATTCTAGACAAGTCTACAAATGAGTGGAAACACAAATGTTGTGACTTTTGAGTTTACTTAGCTTTAAGATCGAATTCATGTGATAAGATACAACATCAATATGTACAATATCATGCAGCTTTTGCAGACACATCACCATAATATACCTTGAGGTAAACGTTTATGCGGATAAATATACCTCTCATAGTCAGATCCTTTTGCAGAAAGATGCTGACAGCTAACCACAGTAAGCATAGAATAGATCATGTTTTAACGAAGTTACCCCTCCGAAACGCTCTTCATATACGTTATAGCCAAAGAAGGTTTCAATCTTTGATAATTTAATTTCATTTAACTTTTCGGGGAAAATGACTCGGGAGGGTAACCATCTGTTGAGTTTTTTCTCATTTGGTCCATTTCCTTTTCTTTGCACTCAATATACCATCAAACTTGTTGTTTGTGTTCACCATAACTCTTTGACCAACTATCATAGGTCAAAAGCCGGTCAAAAGGGTTATGGTGAACACAAACAACAAGTTCGATGGTATATTGAGTACAAAAAAAGGAACACATGAAAACAAACGCAACAGCTAGTTACCTTCAAGAGTCATTTTCCTAGATCCACAAATGTTGTTTTCAAAAGAATTAGTTTTTCCATCCAGAAAAGGCTTGTGGCGCAGTTTGTTGCCCGTTTGCCTTCCATCGATATGTATTGAACTTTATTAGAACTTAGAACCCTAAATACGAACAAATGGTTTTCCAATAAATATATATATATATATATATATATATATATATATATATATATATATATATATATATATATATATAATGAAAATTTGAAAATGGGGGTAAAATAGTAATTGAACAATGTCTTTAAGAGACCAAAACAAACAGCACGATTAAGTTCAAAGACCAAATCGTTAACCAGACTAATAAAATAAACAAAAACGTTAAACCCGGTAAATCCAAAGACCAAATATACAACCAAACTAATAGGAAAAAAAAACTAAATTGGTAACATCGACACCATTTTTTTTAATAATCCTCCCTAATAAATGAAAATAATTTTGTCGCATGTCACTCTCTCATTAACTTGGACACATGTCATTTTTTGGTATTTTTGAATAATTGTTTTTTCCATTTGTCATTTTCTCATTTTTTTTTTATATTTTCTTAATTAACACATCATACTTACACTTCAATTAATAATTATCTTAATTGAAAATAACCAATAAATTACAATATTAGTACTTATATAGTATTTAATATATTTCCTTTTAAATTCAAATTTTAAGTTTTAAATTTCAAATCTAAAATTTCAAATTTAAATAAAATTTTGTTTAAACTTTTATATTTAATTTTTTGTTTTATCAAACTCGTATGACATACGGGTCTCACATCTAGTTTCTAATAAAGAAAGGTATTTTTTTTGTCATTAGTCACACTTTCATTCAAATTTTCAAATATAATTGTGGTTATTTTGAATTATTTTTTTCCACATGTTATTTTATGATTTTTTTTTTCTATTTTATTAAATTTCATATAATATTTTAATGTAATAATTATCTTTTAATTTTAATGTAATGGATATCAATTTTATTAATAAATTTACCTTTTAATTTCAAAATTCCAAAATTAAAGCTATTTAAATTATTTGTTTAAATTTAAAAGATAAAAAAACATATCAATTATAATAATTCATTATTTTTCTTATTTTCTTATAAATTTGAAGTTATTATATATTTTGACATTCTTATTTTTTTCTTTTTAATATATGGGTCTTACAACTAATTTTTTTTATTAAATTAACATATAATATATGGGTTTTACACAAGGTTCTAAATAACGTAAGACATGACTTAGCGCAATGTCAAGCCTCAAGCTTTTCCGAGCCTTGACGAGTCACGACGTTTGTAAGGTGTAACTTAAGGCGGCAACTTTCTATATAATTAATATTTTTATATGTATTTTCAACTATTATTATTTTTTTATTCACATATATGAGTTAAAGACAGCGTTTTGGCAAAACTTAACTACACGAGCAAGCCTTGGAGCCGTGACGCATAATGACGAGCTTTTTAGATGGTTTTACAACTAGTTTTTATTATAAAATAATTAAAAAAAGCCCTAGAACTACACTAGAGGGACAGACACATGTCACATGTCACAAGTGTCACCAACAAACCATGTGGTCAAAGTTTGACAAAGCAACAACAAAGACCAAACCACATGGTCAACATCAAACCGGCCCTTCAAAATTCATAAATAACAAGAATAAACAAATTTGCAACATATCGGAAAGACGGAAACACTTTAATCTTTGTTTATATTAGTTTGTTGATAGTCAAAGAACAAAGAAATAATCAAGAACAACAAATAAATTATAAATAGGTAAATACCCTTTTCTTCTTTCATTTAAGTAATGGCTACTTTGATTAAACAATATAATCCTATAGCCTAAACCCTATTTCTTTTCTTCAATTCGTCTTCTTCAAAACCTTTGAAAGCCCACGGATTGTTGATGGTGTAGTTCTGCAACAACCACCAATGAGTTTAGCTCCAGAATCATGCCATCTTTTCGCTAAAACCTTGAACTTTTCATCATTGAAACACTTCGATGGCTGCATATTAAAAAAAAAAAAAAAAAAACATCATCAAACACAAACACCTTCCATTCAAACACATCATCTTTCTCGAATCAAAAAACTCACCAGCCATCTTTTTGCAACACCATCCCATGTCTCACCACTATTTGGGTAAACCACAATCACTTTCTCAGTCAACTGCACAAGAATCACAAAATTTCAACAAAAAAGAAATGAAACCAAGAATTGTATCATCGATCATGATTCATGATTATCGATTGATTTACCTCATTGAATTTCTGGATGAGATTATGAACAAACTGCGGTGGAGCACAGTTTATCCCAACAGCTACGATTTTTTGGCTCTTGTTGATAACTTCAAGGCACTCTGCAAAGCTCTCACCTGAAGGAGCGTTTACACCATCGACAGAACTGAAACAAATCCATGATGGGATTTCAATGTTTTCTTCTTCCAGTAATTCTGCAACTGCCTGTGTTCGATTAACAGCTTTAGAATCTAGAATTTTGTGAAGATTATTTCAAGAATTTTTAAGGGAAATGAGGGAAGTGACTAAATAATTACTTGGGCTTCGAGCTTATTGGGAATCGTTTCAAAAGCAAGAAGATCAGGACCAGCTTCAACAAGAACTTGCAGTCTCCGACGATGAAAGTCTTTGAGTTTATTCAAATCCACATCTGCTCCATAATACCCACTGTATGTGTAGAAGAAAACAGAGTACGTATTAGAAATTCAAATACTTCAAAGAACAACATTATGAGAAACAGAAGAAGCAAAATGTATATCGCATATCGCATTCGAATTGTTTACCTGTATTCTGAGCCATCGGCAAGATATGCACCATAGCTTCCGATGGAGGCTGCAACTAGAGCTCTGTTATATGAATGATCGCGAATCTTTTCTACAGTTTCCCAGAAAAGATCACGGGCTTCGGTAGCCAACTTGACACTCTTTTCGAGTAATTCTTCACCTTGTTCAAGGGAAAGTCCTCTAGACATGAACCCAGGAAGCGTAGCCTGCGATTAAAACATAATCTTAAGAAATCAATGGAATTAAGGTTCAGGTTGACATGAAGATGTAGTGTGTAGTGTGTATATACCTGATATGAAGAAGTTACGATTATATCAGCACCAGCCTCCAGATATTCCAAGTGAACCTGTTCATTGATTGATACATTTTATTCAAATCCCCATTTACATTTAAAGCTCTGATTTTTACAGGAAAACCGAGAACAACGTAATGTACTACTTACCTTAGTGATGAGATGAGGGCTATTGATCAAACAAAGTGCGCTCCATAGAGGGTCGTTAATGGAGGCGCCATGAATCTCTAGTTGGGTGGCGAAGCCGCCGTCGATGACGGCGCATCCACCGGCCTTTTGTATGAAATCTTCCAACAATCCCGCCCTTTCTTGCTCCTCCTTGGCCTCGAATAACACACCCATTTCTTAGGAGTTTTACTTGTTCAAACTGGAATGTGTAAACCCTAAATGATATATGGTGTATGGTGTCTTACAATACACAAAAGAACACAATAAACAGGCTGTATTTCTTGGAGAACAGCAGGGTTGGGATGGAAAGAGGCGACGGTGGGAGTTGGTATTTAAAGGCGTTGATGGCGGAGGAAGACATGAAGCACCGTCTGAATGGGGACGCGTATTTCATTTAGATTCTTACTTGACTTCCACTTTGCCCAATTTTTTATACTTAATTCTGCGTTCTAATTCTTTCTGCGTTATGAAGACGACTTCTCCGGAAAAATTTATCCGTTTCAAAACATAAATAAAGTATATATTTTTTACATTTTTTCCTATTAAAAGATAATCTTTATTTATTGATTAGATCTTATATTTTTCATTATTGGATTATTTGTTGACATCATCTTTGTCAATTATTTTATCTTTGTCCATCAAATTTATAAAACGTATATTACGTTTTAAATTAGGAATTTTGTTAATGACAATTAAATCTCATCATAAGTAAAATTAATTAAATTAGAAATTTTATTAATAATAATTAAATCTCACCAAAAATAAAATGAATTAAATTGGAAATTTTATTAATAACATTTAAATTTCATCAAAAATAAAATGAAAAAAAATACTCCACTGCACCCCTCATTACAAGTATCCCTACACTCTCTTCTTATTTCTTTATATAATCTATCTAACCTAAATTTTGTACTGGAGAAGAAAATAGGGGAAAGAAGAAATAGAATACTTATGGCCTTCGATCTGTATGGATCAATCTTGTGTTCGATCATCATGAAAGAATTAGAAATGATATAGAGATAAATTTTATTTAGATTCTACTTTAATCTGCTCGTAGTTTAGATCGATTTTGGTTAAGTTTTAGATTGTGTTTATTTTATTATGTTTCAACTATGAAGTTTTAATTTATAAAACTTTTCGATTTAAGTTTAGATCGATAATGGTTACATTTTCTAAATCTGCTTCGATTTTTCTTCTTGTGATTTGTATTGTTGAATTTGATTTTTTAAGCTTTAGGTATCTGAGGACAAAAAGGTTTTTGTGGCGGTTCAAGTTTTGTTTGACCAAATTTTGAGGCAAAATTACAATGTTAAAACTTTTTTTATATGATTGTCATATATTAGTAAAGTTGTTAATATTTTTAATTATGTTTCATATATTAAAGATTGGCCTATAAGCATTATCAAGCATCATTGTTTGAAACTACTTTCGCAATGAATTTATTAGTATCAAATAATGGCTCCCTTATTATTATATTTTGTTATGTTTTATGTCTTACTAGGCGAATGTCCGTGCGTTGTACAGAAACACCTATATAGTTGAAATCTTTACAAATATATGTTTTTTTAATATAACAATAACGTTGTTGTTAAATTTGATATAATAATCTGTATACTAATGTAATATAATATATTGATTACTCTGAATTATATAATAATATATATATATATATATATATATATATATATATATATATATATATATTATAACAACATAATGTCAATTGTTTGAATGACTTCCATCCGCGAGTTACTCATGAATTAACAATAACGTTGTTGTTAAATTTGATATAATAATTCATATACTAAATTAATATAATATATTGATTATTCTATATTATATGATAATATATATACATCTATTATAACTGCATAATCTCAATCCTTTGAATAACTTCTACTCGTGGGTTACTCATAAATAATATTAAATATAATATAATATTTAATGTTATTTATAGTTGTTGTTATTGTTAATTAATTTTTTAAAATTTATTTTCTTAATGTTTTAATTTCTATCATTATAATTATTTAAAACATCAAACATTATTTTTTGTTTTTAAAGGTAACAATATAATCATTTATATAGAGTTATTTTTAACTATTGTTATTGTAAGTTATTTTAAACCACTTGTCAATCTCTCATTAATTTTGACACTTGTCATTTTATTATATTTTTTTAATTAAATAATATTCACGTGTCAATTTATGAGTTTTTTCAATTTTTAAAATTAAAAAACCACATAATATTTTTATGTATATACGTAAAGTATTAAATGTAATAAATATGATAGTAAATTGTAATTAATATGTTTGTTTATTCCTTATTTTAACATTTAATTTTAAAAAATACTTATTATTTAAATTTTAATATTTAATCAACTCGTATAATATACGGTCTTACATCTAGTCGATATAAAACTACGAACTTTACACAAACAAACAATTTTTTTTTCTTTTTAATGTTGGTCATTAACAAATTCTAGCTTTAATTTTTTTTTTTTGAAAATAAATAAATATAGCGAACTTTATCATTTTTATGCCGATTTAAAAATAATATCTTTAACGATATAATAAATTTTCTTTTGTTCTTACTTCAAAGTTTGTATTCGACATATTACCTTTGAATTTGAAAGAACGTTTCCAGATACTAAAGTTAATTTTATGTACCTTCTAAAAAGTGGTTTATTGTGAATTCACGATGTATGATACGTGTTTGTGGTGATTATTTTGCTGTATTTTCGAGAGATCGTGGTTTTTGTGGTGACATGCTCAATAGCTCTAAAAAGAACCCAAGTATCTATGTATTTGAAAAGAAAAAAGATTGATGTCTCGTCTCAGATACTTTATAATGTTTAATTTCCGAAGAATTCTTCTGCTCTTGAGATTTTCTGATTTCGAGTGTTTCTAAAATAAAAACACACATAACTACAAACAAATCCATGGATAATCTTAACCATGGGTTCACCGACGATTTTTTACCAATTTAGTGGACGGAGAAAGGCACCGGTAATCCAATACAAAATGTCTACAAAGAACTTCGGAACCAACTAATTAGCCACATAATTTTCATGGATTGGTAACTAATATTCACTGCACATATATTGTATTCGATACGGAGCGTTTGAGAGCTTTTAGCTTCTAGCGTTTTAGAAACCGCTTCGTTTTAAACATAAAGTCGTGTTTGGCACTACAACGCTCCGTTTTAAACATAAAGTCGTGTATGGCACTACAAGCTTCCAACGTTTAGTTTAAATAAAACACTCCAAATCTAAATGCTACTTCACGTAGCGTTTAACAAAATGCTACCAGGTAGAAGATACCCGTACCAACTACTTTTGCCGAACACGCCCATAGTTGTTTTACCCAAAGGATTAGGACGTTGTTGGTGCTATTTGTTGTAATGTATGTTTGAACCTGAATTTGACTTATGTTTGAATTTTTTTGAAGAATGCATGATCATGAAGTAAACATGAAGTTTATGGAGTGACTAGGGAATACCACATGGTGGGAGCATCAATGATCTTAAAACCGCCAGATTGCCATATACTGAAAGACCGAGAAATTTATGAAAGGTTGCAAAAGAAAGTGAAAGAGGCTTAAAAGTTTCGAGTCTCTAAATCCCTAAGAAGTTTTGTTTTAACCAAAAAAAAAACACAAGTTTGAGCTCTATGAAACCAATAGATCAATCTTTTGCAATAATGGAGAGAAGTGCAGTTGATTTGCAAATTGTGAGGGCCTTATGTGCTAATGGGATTCCATTTAATGTTTTGTGGAATCCTCAAATTCATGACATGGTAAACGCATTAAGAAAAGCACATGAAGGTTATAAAGCGCCATTGTAACACCCGTTTCAGGTACAAATTTAATTTTCAAATGGCAATATTGTTTTAGGTAGCCACACCGTGGTGGAGCCTCACCACGACGTGGCATTACTTTTAGGTCGCGGGTTTCCATGGACCACCATGACATGGTCATGAAGTACTATGGCGTGGCAGCTAGTTTTGGTGAAACCTTAATCCTTTGGGATTTAAGCCTTATTTAAAGGACTTTATGGTTAGGGTTTCGAGGTCATTTAGCCTCCATCACCCTCTCAAGCACTAAAACCCTAACCCTAACCTCTGTCACTCTTGGAAGTTCATTCTTCATACTTTGTTGGCATATTTGAAGGAGAAGGAAGCCCTTGGTGAGGATTATCATCTTGCAAGCAACATATTCATCTTCTAGTTTCTCTTCTAGACTTGGGTGAGTGTTCAAGACTCAATATTTTCCTTGCTAAGTTGTTAAATCTTGGATTTTAGTCCTTTTTCTTCATGTTTGGAGGGTTTTGGAAGATGAGATCTCATAAAGCTTGCAACTTTATGAATCTCCAGGGCATTTAGAGCATTTAACTCTTTGGATTTGAAGTAGACTTGAGTTTTGAGGCTATGCATAGACTCTTGGCCCTTTTTTACCCTTGTTTTCCCCTAAAAATGGAAAGAACATGCACTGGACATGCATGTCCCTAAAGCTATGATTTTTATGGTCCACAAGGTGTTGGAAACCCATCTGGAAACTTTGAAGAAGTAACTCTAAGGATTAAGTGTTTAACAAGTGGAATGTGATTTATGCTTTCCATGAAGAGCTTATGGCTTTGGATCTTGACTTATTGACAAGGTTTAAAGGATAAAGTTGGAAACTTTATCCATCTAGGTTATGGTTTGGACCTAATTGGAGCCTGGGAACTCCTGGAATGGGCTGGAAATCAGCTTAAGGAATTAAGTCTTGCTGATTGATCCCCACAGCGTGGCAGAGCCTCACCACGATATGATAGTTGGGCTGAGCACGCCTGTTTTGTCGTATTGCGACCACGACGTGGCCATGGATGGGCACGACGTGGCGATCAGCTATAGGTTGACTTTGACCCAAGTTTGACTTATGGACATTTTGGGTATTTTGATTAGTAGTTGAGCTTAAGTGATTGTGATTGTATAGGTGGTTGGTAGAGTCAACATTTGGAGTAGTGATCTGTGTAACTATTTTTTCAGACTGAGAGGTGAGTTTGCCTCACTGTACTCGTACGTCAAAACACCAACTTAAATTGTTGTCATAGTAATATGAAGAACATATCATGATAAGTCATCATAACATATCAAATGTTAAAAAATATGTTATCTTTTAAATATTGTCTTGTAAATATGTTGTGTAGGATAACCCAATAAAAAATAATAGAAAATAAACATAATCAAATAAATAAGAACATTAGGTGTTTGAATATATAAATAAAAATGTTACATAAATATACATTTAAATCAAAAGAAAAAATTAACATTCGTCTACTTTGCTCAAACAAAAAAAAAATTTATATCCATTTTTTTAATCTTCGTTCTTTATCGAACACCATTCAACCATAGAAACTTGATGACAATTCTTCACTAACCTGCAATCAAAACGTTTTTTTTTCTTGAAAAAGAAGAAGGAGAAAGATATTCCAAACAAAACATTGATGTTTAGAGAGTCACATTCAATATTGAGTAATACATACAAATCACATATAAAGGTTAAATGAGAAATTGAATATAAAGAAAGAATAGAAAAGCTTCATTTGTTTTTGTTGAAAGAAAAAAATCATATTACAGTTACCATCGATGCGATATAACCCATTTCTTCAAATCATCATATTTGGATCGTGAATGCTTCAACTATATGAAAACTTTTGAATCATAATATCTTCAACCAAATGACGACTTTTTGTAAGAAAAATGTACCAATATAACTACATATATAATGAAGGTGAAAGAGTGTGGGGGTTTGAAATGCATGAGGTGTTGAACTTATAGAGTGTGTGATTTTATTGTAATGAGATTATGTGTGATTAATTACTCTGAAGGTGAAAGGGTGTGGGGGTTTCAAATGCATGAGGTATTGACAGATTTTTATGGGGGTTTCAAATGCACGAGATTCAAGAAAAAAAATGTTAGCTTTATAAATATGTATGATTTATGATCCAAGACCAAATTTATTTAATTGGTTGATGATTTGAATTTTTATTCGAATATTTGATATTATTAATGATAAATTATCATATTAACATCTCCATATAATACAAGTTTTGATATTCATAACTTTGTATGATTTTTGTGACTACAAAAGAAGTTATTATTTATATATTTGGTGTTCAAAATTTTAAAATAAATACATTCACGTCTATTTACCTAAATACTACATTTTAGTACTTGTTGTCAAATTGATGAAAAAAATTACAAAAAACTCATGAACTCTTAAAATAACAATTTTTTAAAAAAATCATATGGTTCAATATAGATAGTTATCTCCTATCCTGAATTATTATATACTTAAATTTTAGTGTGTTTATATATATATATATATATATATATATATATATATATATATATATATATATATATATATATATATATATATATATATATATATATATATATCTTACAGTAGAGGCCATCATAATAGCACCATATCGATTTGAAACCTACATAACTCTTCATATTTCCTTACTAATTTGATTTATGATTATTAAGTATTCAAATTAATATAGTATAATTTGAAAAGGTTGTAACATCCTGTTTTCTACCATTTCTAGGCCGTGGGCCAGAAGTCGATTTTGTAAGGCTTTGGGCCTTAAAGAGGCAAAGTTTAGTCCTTGTGGAATGAGGTGATGTTAGTTAAGAGATTTAACCCTTGAATTGTGTTTAGGGCCGAAGGGTAGAAAGGGAAAGTTCATAGGTCAGGTTCTTGCATGAAATATGGATTTTTGTTCGAGAAGTTTTTATTCCAAGATATTTAGATAATATTGTAGAGCTCTTCAACATCTTTCTGTGGATATAAAGAACGTCGAAAATGGAGTTGGGACAAAGAAGTGACGGTCGTTTGAAGTTAGGGCGATTTTTTGGTTGCCTGCGTATGTTGGGAGTACGTTGGGCGTACAAGGGCATTCCAAATACACTGGACGTACTACGAGTATGTTGGGTGTACGCGATCAGTGCCCAAACCCTATTTTCGTGCTTTGAGCCCTATTTAAGCTCCTTAAGTCCCCCAAACCCATTCCATTCTCAGCCTCCACCTCTCCATCACCCTCTATTGAAACCCTAACCCTAGATTGAGACTTTTGAGCAAAAGAAGGTATTTTTAAGTGCTTTGGAGTGTTCTTGGTGCACCTTGTATAAGAAGGAAATCACTGAAGAAGCATTGGTTGTTTTGGATCTTGTGGATCCAGACCTTGTTCACCTTGATCTTTCTTTTAGAGGTATAAAGTTTGAATCTTGATGATGAAATTGTTAGATATAGCTAGTTTTGGGTTATGAGCTTTTGGACATTTTAAGTGCATAAAGTTTAGATCTTGAAAGTTTGTGACCTTGGCATGGATAAAGTTGGAAACTTTATCCATCTAAACATCATTTTGATTCAAATCTAAAGGTTGGAGACTTGGACTTAATGGATTAAGTTGAAAAAGATTAACTTTTAGGCCCTTTTGAGACTTAAAGACTAGATCTTGTTTATCGACACCATTCTAATGGATAAAGTTGGAAACTTTGTCCATTATGGAGCTAGTAGAAACCATAAAAATGTGATTTTGTTCCTTCTCTCCCTTCCATGCAAGAGTTATCATGTCTTAATGGATTAATAAGTTAGAGTTTTAGCTTTTGGACCTTCCATAGCCATGGAATGTCGTAAAGGTGGAAACTTTATGATTTAAGAAAATGTTTTAAGTCTAGATCTGAGTTTGGGTGAAACATCCTTAAGGGATTATGTGCTTAATGGAAAGGATAGAACCAGCTCAGGTATGTTGGGCGTAAGTTGGGTACGCAGAGCGTACTCAACCAACCTTGGACTTTGACTTTTGTTGACTCCTTTAACCGTTGAATTTTTTACCAAGTTTGACTTTAGGTCAAACATGAGGTTTTTAACTGGTGATTTAGATTTTATATGGTTCTGGTGTTGGTGGATCCACAGGAGCAAGCAATGTAGCAGAGAGCGTGCTGCAGTGGTTCTCAAGTTTTTTCATTGAGGTGAGTTTTCCTCACTGTACCATGGGTCGAAGGCACCAATGCCGGCCCACTAGATATTTATCCTAGATAGGATAGTATTATGCTAGTTTGTAGCTAATTGGTAGATCTATATGATTATCTGTATTTGTTGGTTCTGTGTTTATGTTCATCTATTACATATGTCGACATATTGTGTTTGGGTTGAGGCGGTCCTGCTTTGTGTTATAGGCCAAGACACCCGGGGATGAACGGATAGGCTGTAGGCCCTGCGAGGCAGTCCAGTCAGGTCAACGACCCGTAGAGCGGTCCGAATAGGCTATAGGCCCTGCGAGGCGGTCATGTCATGTCAAAGGCTCGTAGAGAGGTCCAGATAGATTGTAGGTCCTGTGAGGCAGTCCAGTCAGGTTGATTGCACATATGTGTATGCTTGTTTATTATGTGGTGTGTTGGTACTTTAGGGGAACTCACTAGGTTTTGGCTTACAGTTTTAGTTTATTGTTATATGGTGAGTTGGTACTTTATGACGGTTATGGTTGATTTTAATTTTTTTTTAAATTCCTTTGATTTTCGGTGTGTTACAAAGGTTTTACAATTTAATTTTTAGTAACTTTTTTACTACTATAAAAGAAATCAATTATTTGAGTAACACAAACACAAATCACATAAAAAAAATCACAAAGAAAACGAATATAAAGAAGCACTAAAAAAATTTTTGTGTTGGTTCAAGTTTGTTCAACCGCATTTTGAAGAAAAGTTACAATGTTCAAACTTTATATATATATATATATATATATATATATATATATATATATATATATATATATATATATATATATATATATATATATATATATTTGACAAAAAACCTTAGTCTTTTCTATTTTTTGAAAAGTTAAGGTTTATTTTTTTATCAAAAAAAATTAATAAATGTGTCAAAATTCATATTCTTTAGTATTCTTTATATATAAATTCATATCGATGTACAAAAAATATATATTTTTTAAATTTTAACTTAGATTCAGATTGTGAATCTATTGAAAAATGTATTATTTTAACTTCATATTTGACGGTGTGAATTATTGTAAGTCACATTTACATAGTTAATCCTCAAACTAAATTATATATAGTTGAGATTCACATTGTGAATAAATTCATTAGTAAATTTTACAAAATTATTTTAAAAAAAAAACATTTGTTTTTGTTTTTTTAAATATTTACGCTTAATATATATATATATATATATATATATATATATATATATATATATATATATATATATATATATATTCATAATTTTTTGTATTCTTGAAATAGACATTCATATTGATGTATAAAAATATTTTTCTTTTAGAAATTTTAGCTCATATTCACATTACGGATCTACTGAAAACTAAATAATTTTCAGTTAAGATTCATAATGTGATTAATAGTAAGTTATATTCACATTATGAATTTTGAACACTAAATTATATAAGGTTCTTAGTCATAATATGAATATATTTACTTGTAAATTTTACAAAACTAATTTATGAATAATCAAAATGTTAAAATATTATAAAATTACAAGGAAATATACTACGATTCACATGTAAATTTAACTAAATTAATTTGTAAATCAAATTGACAGTGTGAATGCTAAAACAAAAATTATATGCAGTTCAGATTTACATTGTGAATCAGTTCATTGTTTGAATTTAATTCATAGTGTGAATCTGACCAGCACAGTGAAAATAAAAACTATATCGATATGAATGTTTTTTTTAAAAGAGTAACAATGTGACATCTCCATTTTCACGGCCAGAAAAGACCAATTGTGTTTATGCTTTATAAAAATCAGAGTAACCCTTTTAATAAAAATGTTGTGGAATTTGTTCCCAGTAAAACATGATAAATATGTTATCAAGGCACTTTCGAAGAAAAGTATTTTTATTTATTTTAAAACATTTGAGATGTCATCATCAATACAAAAACATAAGCATAAACAAAACTTACATTCATTATCACTTGTGATTTTATATCTCCTTAATCTCTCAGTGTAATGTGACTTCATATCAACACTTGTGATATAATAAACTTAGTGGGCCAGGTTCAGAAACGTGGTGAGTACATAGGGTTTTCAACCCACAATAATATAATTATTATGTTTAATCTTCAAAATATTAATCAACCCACAATAATATAATTATTATGTTTAATCTTCAAACAATTAATCAACCCAATTACACATCCCATTATCTTCTTTACTCTTAAGGATCTACGCTAAGAATCAACTATTCATCGTTCATTTATTCCTAAGGATCATCCTAAGGAATTGGCACGAAGTCCATCGTCACTGGGTTTAGGCACTAAGTCAGCATAGTCGCCAGGGTTTATACAACAGACACTAAATCCGCATAGTCGCTAGGGTTTAGGCACTAAGTCTGCATAGTCACCAGGGTTTAGGCACTAAGTATGCATAGTCGTTAGGATTCGGGCACTAAGTCTGCTTAGTTGCCAGGATATATCTCATTTATTGAAAGTATCATTTTCGAGATTCCACTCGCAATACATGTCAATGGTTTTTTAGAGTACACCGGTGAACACATCGCTCACAACACCTACAGGTTGCGAGCCTGCTAATGTTCCACTGGACTGTCTAGAATAGTCCGTGGTTGTCATCCATACTCTGCTAGATGATGGGGCCAACATTTGGGAACAAGGCTTCTCATATCGTCCACCTCTCACCCTTACCTTGTGGTCTATATCACCTCTCAACTCATCATCCAACTCATATTTCATCTTCCCACGTTTTACCCAACATATTACGTAGATACAAATACATATACAGTTTAAATCATATAAAACTTGTATAAAATCACTCATCTAACATAGACAACAAGTATTTAGATGGTATGCACACATAACATGTAATTTATATAAAATACTTCATATTTTTGTGTAAGATGAAAGTAACTATGCACTCACTTGAAAAGGTGGTGACTCGGCACTCGGACAACACTTCGTTACTCTTAACATAATTTTCCTTTGACAAAACCTAGTATCCTTACCACTAGAGTTTAGTCTAATATTCACCGAGACTAATTAATAGTCTTGCTAGTATTACTATTATAGAAGCACGAGACAATATTTCTCAACCACTATATATACAGACAGGGGCCAAACATAAAACACCAGAGGGCGTGACCATTTTGGCATATAACACTTCTGAAATCCAACAACCCTATGTGTCCCTTTAAACCAGATTCCCCGTACCGCGAGTGGTTAAAAAGATATTATAACAACACTTATATAACTCATAATAATAGCCAAAATACTCATTATAAGGTCATAATAACATTACTATATTAGAACATAAGCTATACTAAAGATAGGGTAGGCGTAGCTCACTTACAACGGGTTTTCACAAAACCGGACTTCACTGGAGCAACATTTCTGAGTTGAAAGGCTCCTTTTCTCAGGACTTTGGGAGCCTCGGGGCTTCCTTTGGGTGCTAGCGGTTTTACCTAGGCTTTTAGGAGGTTTTTTTTTTTTTGGGGGGGGGGGGGGGGGGGTTAGAGAGAGAGAGAGAGAGTTTAGAGAGAGAAAGAGAAGGTAAAAGGTGTGAGGATTGAGCTTCCCCTGACCCTCTATTTATAGGATGTCTGAGGTGAATTTCCCTCTTGAAACTTCAATTCACGTCGTGAACATGCGTAGGCTCCAAGGCTTCGCCTGGTGCTGACACGTGGCATCGCACATATGGTGGAAATCAGCCGATTTTCAAAAATTCATAACTTTCGCATACGAGCTCCGTTTTTGACGTTCTTTATATCCATTCATAGGTAAAAAGAATATCTACAACTTTCATCTTGACTCTGTTGGATAATTCTTGACCGATCTTAAATTTAACAGTATGAGGAGATTATACTGTTAAATGTTCGCGTAAACTTCATAACTTCTACATACAGACTCCATTTTTGTCTGTCATTTTAACATTGATTTCCTATTAATGAGATATTCAACTCTCATTTAGGTTGCGTAGCCCAAAAACCGCTCGATCTAAAATTCGAGTTTCGGGTCGTGCACTGTTTTGCCAAATCTTAGAAAATTCATAACTTCCTCATACGAAGTCAGATTTGGGCGTTCTTTTTTTGTATGTTCTCGGTTTAACGTATACTAAAAATTTTGTTTAGATTTATAAGGCTAAAAATTCCTCCATCGTAAATTCACTATTTACGTCTCCCGGTGTCGTGCCGGTTTTGCCGAAAAACTTCGACGAGTCATAACTTCTTCTTTATAACTCGGATTTCGGCATTCTTTATATGTACAGAACCCTTGTAACACATACTAGCACTTGGAAAAGATTAATCCTTCTAAATAATATTCCATCAAAAACTTATTTTTGATGCTTATTGTCTCTAAATTGACTAGCCCGGATCTGCGGGCGTTACAATTATCTCCCCCTTAGGATGATTACATCCTGGAATAATCAACGAAACATGGCAGTATAATGACTCCATACATTATCTCTTCATCCTAGGTTATAATCGTAACTTCTTTATTCCTTCAAATGAGTATCTAACTCTTGGACTTATTAGATTCAAGTAGTAGTCGATCGTGCACCCACTCTCTACCTCATGTTAGTCTTCCGATCATGACCTTTGAGTCACAATATTGATTACTTATTGGAGACTCATTCTTCTTAACAAACTTATGATAAGTTCTTTGATTACCACCATGGACCAATAGGCCATGTTCTAATTACATCTCGTCGTATGATGCGACGCTTAGACTCAGGTCTTTTAGAGTCAAATTCCAGACTTAAAGACAACTTTCCTTCATGCTCTAATGTGATATAATCACATTCTAACATGTAGCACTTGTAGCTACAAGCTCTTACAATGATCGTGATACTTCTATTGATCGCTTCGATTTTACTTCAATCGTGCGGCTTAAGTCGGATGCTACATCGATCTTGGTTCTTTAAACCATGTAACACACTCATCTTAGTCGGAATTGATATGATATGACCACTAGGGTCGAAATGAAAATCATTTTCTTAATCGTTATCGAAATGATGGTAATGATAGACACTAACAAAACATAATCAATTACTAGTGCCTTGGTAACCTTGTGACTTTCCCTGATCCAAGTGTGAGTCTTGTGCTTTTGGTAGTATAGGCCTCTACTACCTTTCACACCTACTCATACTCGTCCCAAGTATTTTATGGCAATTCTCCAAGTCATTATCACAAAAACAATTTTAACACATAAAAATGTGTCCAAACAATCATATAATTTTCCCTCGACTCTACTAGGACTTCTTCCATGCGTATCTTCAATCATCAATTCTGCTTCAACTCGGTTGGTGATGGAAATGTCAGAAGATGGGATAACTTCGTGGATTATACCAAAAATCTTTCTTTCTGCTAATTGAAAGTGTACTTCTCCCGTACTAGACATATTATATCACTCTTACGATATCTTCCAATAGGTACCACTCAATATCGTAAGCCTTCTCGTTTCCTCCATTTACTCAATTCACTATGAGTCTTCACCATGATGTTATTTTCACGGAAGCATGCATTCAGTGCATCGAGACGAGAATATAGATAGAGAAGATTTAGACGTGTAATCCTCCTTATTACTCTGAAAAGCTACATGCCAGTTCTAATACCGTAATCAAATGTTTAGAAATATGAACACATAAAATTTCCAGATCCGGTCGGCAACAAACCATAGAACTGATCAAACGATAACATCATAAAACATCACAATCATTTAGCACATAAAGAAATTTAGGCATCTTCCTTAAATGAGCTAGTGCTCATGTCTATTTAGGTGTACTTTCCTAAAAATTATTAGACACACTCCTCACCATCATTGCTTAGCATTCTAAGTTTAAGTCTAGAAATGAATACATATTCCTAGTTCGCTTAAACTAATGCTCTGATACCAACTGTGACATCCCCATTTTCACGGCCAGAAAAGACTGATTTTGTTTATGCTTTATAAAAATCAGAGTACCTCTTTTAATAAAAATGTTGCGGAATTTGTTCCCAGTAAAACATGATAAATACGTTATTAAGGCATTTCTGAAGAAAAGTATTTTTATTCATTTTAAAACATTTGGGATGTCATCGTCAATATAGAAACATAAGCATAAACACAACTTACATTCATTATCACTAGTGATTTATATCTCCTTAATCTCTCAGTGCAATGTGACTTCATATGAACCCCTGTTGTAACGCCCCGATTCTCAGGTATCGATTTTATAAGAATTTTCCTGTTTTCAAGGTCTACTCGAGGAGTTGGTTGCCCTACTCGTCGAGTAGAAGCGGGTTGGTCCGCGTGTTTTAGTGACCTACTCGCCGAGTCCAAGAAGGGACACGACGAGTAGGAACTGGCAGATGAAACCCTAAATTCCAGGGATTTGCACCCTATTTAAGTACCACTTATTCCCCTTACCCTCTCTTACTACCTCCCTTGAGTTCAGAAACCCTAATTCGTGGTTTCTCTCTATAATTTTGTGCTCCTTAGCTTTTAAGAAGTTGGAGTAAAAAGCTTGGAGTTCAAGAAGTTTGGAGCAAGGGGCTGTTGTAGATCCAGATTCTTCTCTGTCTTCGCATCATTTTGGAGGTAACAAGTTGTTACCTTGGCTCTTTTTCTTGACCTCTAAGGGTATTTTGGTAATTTGGGAAATTTATGGAAAAGGTCTTATGGTAACTATAGGTGGTGGAGTTCGCGTTGGTGATTCATGAGTTTGAGCCTATCACTTCAGTGCGCCATTTGTGAGGTGAGTTATCCTCACTATACTTAAGGGTCTAAGGCACCAAGGCCAGCCCTTTGGATTGTTATCAGGTTATGTTATGTTAGTATGAATTATTAGACCGGTATCCTAGAGGGCAGGATAATATTATGTGGTACGTGGCATGACCTGTTAGTTCGGCATCCTAGAGGGTAGGATAATATTATGTGATATATCGTATGATCTGTTAGATCAGTTGTTGTCTATAGACTGCTATGTGATTATCTGTTATATGTGCACATGTTTGTTTGGCGATTGAGGCTTGTTTGCTTTGTGCAAAAGCCAATAGACCTGGGCATTCCAACCTGTTGGTTGTGGGCCGTGAGTATTCCATCCCGAGGATGATTGGACTCATAGTATGTGGGCATTCCATCCTGTTGGTTGTGGGCCTGGGGTATACCAACCCGATGGTTGATTGGACCCATAGTGTGTTGGCATTCCAACCTGTTGGTTGAGGGCCTGGGGTATTCCAACCCGATGGTTGATTGGACCCATAATATGTTGTTTATGATTATATGTGTATTGTTGTGAGCATGGGTATTTTGGAGGAACTCACTAAGTTTTTGGGCTTACAGTTTCAGTTTTTTGTTTCAGGTACATCAGGGGATCGCAGCAAGGCGAAGGCATGATCGTACAGCTCCTCATGATTTGTTTATGTTTCTGGGAAAACTCTGATATTAGATATTTTGAACACAAACTTTGTAATGATAAATGGTTTTAAATGTTTTGGAAAAGTTTTAATTTGGCATGAAATTTTTGGGTGTGACAAGTTGGTATCAGAGCCTTGGTTTGAGTGAATTGGAGGAACACTCGTGTGACTCCAGTCTCAAATCAAGGAAAAGATTTTCAAAATAAGTAAAGGAGGATGTACGGTGTACGATCAGCCGAAGCCAATGAGTTGACCCCAAAATACCATACAATTATTTGATTTTGTGATATGTTAGAACAACATGCTAGTGCTAGGCTAGGGATCTTCAGGAATTGCATGATAGAATTGCCTGATTACATGATGCCTGGTAGCCTAGGGTTTTCCTCATATGAGATTGACATCATTATTGTAGTTGCTTAGTGTATGCATCTCGGTCGTACATAACTAAGATCTTATAGCCTGAGAATGTTTGGTTTGGCCTTATTTTTTGTTCTTGTTTGATGAAGGTCTTAGGGTAGGATCAGGTATTCAAAAGTCTATAGGGTCCAACGTTATGTATAACTAGCATAGACTAGCGTTGCAGGGTTAATGGAAGTTTCATGGATGAGTGGGTTGTGCGAGACCGGTAGGTAAGTTGTGAGACAGTTAGCCTTCCTCTAGGAGTGAGGTTGAGTGACCACCAGGTGTATAGTGTTAGGGTGTTGTGGTGATACTTGAGACACATATGGGTAGGTGTGGAAGGTAGTAGGGGCCCATACTACTGAACGCACAGGACCCATACGCGTAGCAAGGAAGTCACAACCCCTAGGGTTTAGTCGGGAGTTGGTTCCCTGTCATTTATGCGGATTTGTTGATATATTCCTATTATATTTTCAGTATGGTGGTTACGAGGCATTTCGTGACAGGATCTGAATCGGGATCAGGACAGGGTGATCAGGAGGCCCCAGCGGCACCTGAGATTATCGGTCGGGAGGGGCCATTGTTGACAGAGGATTGAGTCAGGGAGATCATCCGTGAGGAGGTGGTCGGGATTGTCTGGGGTTGGATTCTGGAGTTATTTTGGAATATCAAGTCCGCTATGTTGGAGTACTTTGACGACATATATGCAGCCCTTACTGAGACAGCTGTCGCTGCAGCCATAACGGTTGTAACAATGGCAGGAGGGGGAGTGGGCCGAGTTTTTCAGTATCGGGACTTTGATAACACGAAGCCCTCGACTTTTGATGGTACTCAGGATCCCATTGTAGCCATGAGGTGGCTGTCGTATTTGGAGGGGTGTTTCTTTACATGTTCATGTCCTACTGACCAGAAGATCAGGTGTGCCCTAAACCTGCTGATGTTCGGGGCAATGGACCAGTGGAGATTGATGACGGGGTCGTATATGGATGACCAGAGAGCTGTTGTTACGTGAGAGTAGTTCAGGGACATGTTTCGTGCTCGCTACATTACGAGGGTCGAGCGTGAGCGGTTATACCCAGAGTTTTGGAGCTGAGACAGGGTACTGAGACGGTGACGGAGGTCACCCGTATGTTTACTGAGAGGGCGATGTATTGCCCGGATTTCGCCTCAGAGCAGGCTCAGATGACACGCTATCTGAGCATGCTCAAGACTAACATCCATTAGTTTGTTGTCACTCAAAGATGCGATACTCTATTGGAGTTACAGGAGGCCGCCAAGCAGCGTGAGTTAGAGCTAGAGCTGCAGTCGAGGGAGCAGCAGTAGGCACCGACACAATCGCAGCCGGAGCCGAAGAGGTCCAAGACCACTGATACCAGGACTTGGGGACAGCCAGGCCGCACTTGTGGGAAGTGCGGAAAGGCTCATTCAGGGACGTGCCGAGCAGGGAGTGGGTGCCACCGATATGGCAAACAGGGCCATCTGGCCAGGGATTACAGGCAAACGACTCTGATTTCCAGAGTCAGGATTTGTTATCATTATGAGCAGGTGGGCCATATAAAGGCCCAGTGTCCTCTACTAGCCACCAAGTTGGCACATGCTCCAGCGCCGACTACTTTGAGGATTACGGATGGGAGATCAGTCAAGGAAGAGCCTCCAAAGGCTCAGGGTCGTGCCTTCCAGCTTACAGCTGAGGAGGCCAGGGCAACACCAAATGTGGTTGCTAGTATGTTTCTATCCTTACTCTTTATTGTTATATTTGTTATGTGTTTATCTTTTGTACCTGTGATTAGGTACGTTTTTAGTGAACTGCATGCCTGTATTGGTGTTATTTGACTTGGGGGCGAGTCGGTCGTTTGTATCTCATACTTTCAGTAGGGAGTTCAGTATGCCAGTAGGTGAGCTAGAGTGTCCGTTGCGAGTCTCCATCGCCAACGAACACGGGATTTCCATTTCCTCAGTCTACCGAGGATGTGAGTTGGAGATTTTTAGAGTACCCTTTCCGATTGACTTAATACCGATTCCCATGGGGGAGGTGTGCGTGATTGTAGGGATGGATTGGCCTAGTCGATTCGGTTCTATGATAGATTGTAAGGGCCAGCGGGTGGTAGTTCGCACCCCAAGTGGGGGAGAACTGATTATATATGGCAAGGGCACCAGAGTGGGATCAGGGTTCTGTTCAGCCGCTAGGGCTCGGCAGTACATTCAACACGGGTGTGCGGGTTATCTAGCGTATGTGGTAGATGCGCGGGCTAGGGATCCGACTCCAGTTTCAGAGGTTCCAGTGGTTAGAGAGTTTGCTGACGTGTTCCCAGAGGAGTTACCAGGAGTGCCTCCGGAGAGGCAGGCCGAATTCCAGATCGACCTGGTGCCGGGCGTGGCTCCTATCGCCAAGGCGCCGTACCGACTGACGCCACCCGAGATGCAGGAGCTATCGTCACAGCTGTAAGAACTGTTGGGTAATAAGTTCATTCGACCTAGCAGTTCTCCATGGGGAGCACCGATCCTCTTCGTCAGGAAGAAGGACGACTCGTACAGGATGTGCATTGATTATAGGGAGTTAAACAAGTTGATGGTGAAGAACCGTTATGCACTCCCGATGATAGATAATCTCTTTGATTAGTTACAGTGGGCATCTTGGTTCTCCAAGATAGATTTGAGATCAGGTTATCATCAGGTCTGGGGCAGAGAGGAGGACGTGGAGAAGACCGTGTTTCAGACTCGTTATGGTCATTACGAGTTCTTGGTGATGTCGTTTGGGCTCACCAATGCGCCGGCAGTATTTATGGACCTGATGAATTGGGTCTGCAGACCGATGCTGGATCGCTCGGTCATCGTGTTTATAGATGATATTTTGGTGTATTCTAAGACTCGAGAGCAACACGAGGAGCATCTCAGGAAGTTTTTGGGAGTTCTGAGACAAGAGCGGCTATATGCCAAGTTCTTAAAGTGCGAGTTTGGGTTACGAGAGGTCTAGTTCCTCGGGAACCTCATTAACCAGGATGAGATTTTGGTCGACCCGGCCAAAATTGAGGCAGTCATGCAGTAGGAGGTTCTGAAATCTCCCTAAGATATCAGGTGTTTTCTGGGATTGACGGGGTACTACCGGAGATTCATACAGGATTTCTCCAAGATTGCAGTACCCCTCACTTGTCTGACGAGGAAGGGGGTGGATTTCCGGTGGGACCTTGAGTAGCAGAGGGCGTTTGAGACCCTCCGTCAGCGGTTGTGCGAGGCTCCAATTTTGATACTCCCGGAGGGAGTTGAGGGTTTCTTGGTGTTCTATGATGCTTCCATCATAGTTTTAGGGGCGGTCCTCATGCAGAGGGGACGGGTGATAGCTTATGCATCACGGTAGTTAAAGCCACATGAGACGAGATACCCTATGCATGACTTAGAGCTGGGGGCGGTGGTGTTCTCTCTCAAGATATGGAGACATTATCTTTATGGGGTCTGTTGTACCATTTACACGGATCACAAGAGATTGAGACATATCATGGATCAGCCGAACCTGAACATGAGGCAGCGCAGGTGGCTGGATGTAGTCAAGGACTATGATTGCGAGATCCTTTACCACCCCGGTAAAGCGAATGTGGTGGCGGATGCTCTGAGCCGCAAGTCAGCTGGGACTCCCACCCCAGCGATATGTATGAGGATAGCAGTGGATTCCCCGCTTATGAGTTTGATCAGAGATGCTCAGGCGGAGGAATTACGACCAGAGAATTGGAAACTGAAGAGGATCAGGGGCGAGAGCGCCCGGTTTGTGCAAGATAGTCAGGGGTTGTTGACCCAATGCGGTCGGGTATGGGTTCCGATGACTGGTGGGGTCAGACAGATGGTCATGGAAGAGGCTCATAAGTCTCACTTCTCTATTCACCCGGGGGCACCAAGATGTACCGGGATTTGAGTTTGAGCTACTAGTGGCCATGCATGAAGCGAGAAATCACTTAGTACGTCGAGAGGTGCTTGACCTGTAGGATGGTCAAGGTCGAGCATCAGAGGCCGCATGGCAAGCTGCAGCCCCTGGAGATTCCCATGTGGAAATGGGAATCGATCACGATGGATTTTATTACCAAGTTGCCGAGAACGACGAAGGGGTTTGATGCTATATGGATCATCGTGGATCGATTAACCAAGAGTGCCCATTTCCTGGTGATACGGGAGAGTTCGTCGGCCGATAAGTTGGCTGACATATATGTCCGCGAGATCGTTGCTCGCCATGGGGTTCCGCTCTCCATTGTCTCCGCCTGGGATGTTAGATTTACCTCCCGCTTCTGGCAGAAGTTCCACGAGGAACTAGGCACGCGGTTGCACTTCAGCACAACATTCCATCTACAAAATGACGGTCAGACTGAGTGGAGCATTCAGACCCTCAAGGATATGTTAAGGGCGCGTGTCATTGATTTCGGTGGGAGTTGGGATTCCCACCTACCGCCTGCAGAGTTCGCCTACAACACTAGCTATCATTCCAGCATTGGCACCCCGCCTTTCGAGCTGTTGTATGGGCGGAGATGTCGCACCCCGATTTGATGGGGTGAGGTTGGACATAGGGTAATGGAACGGACAGAAGTAGTCTTGTAGACTACCGAGAAGATTCAATAGATTAGGAAGCGATTGCAGACCGCCAAGAGTCGCCAAAAGAGTTACGTTGACAGACCCCGATCTAAGTCGGAGTTTCAGGTGGGCGATATGGCACTCTTGAAAATCTCACCCTAGAAGGGTGTGATCCTCTTTAGGAAGAGGGGGAAATTGGTTCCCCGTTACATCGGGCCGTTCAGGATCATGGTCGGAGTTGGCAAGGTGGTTTATAGGCTAGAGCTACCGGAGGAGCTTAGTCAGATCCACAACACATTTCACGTTTCATAAAATTGCGAAAATGCATTATGGATTAGGAGGCGGTAGTATCGTTGGATGATATTCAGGTCGATGAGCGCCTGAATTATGTGGAGAGGCCCGTGGCCAGTTTGGAGAGGAAGAGGAAGGTTCTACGAAACAAGGAGATACAAATGGTAAAGATACATTGGGAGCATTGGAGAGGATCCGAATGGACTTGGGAGCCAGAGGAAGAGATGCGAGAGCACTATTCGGAGCTGTTCGCCGTGGCAGACTTTGAGGATGAAGTCTAGTTCAAGTGGGGGAGAATTGTAACGCCTCAATTCTCAGGTATCGATTTTATAAGAATTTTCCTGTTTTCAAGGTCTATCCGACGAGTTGGTTGCCCTACTCGTCGAGTAGAAGTGGGTTGGTCCACGTGTTTTAGTGACCTACTCGCCGAGTCCAAGAAGGGACTCGAAGAGTAGGAGCTGACAAATGAAACCCTAAATTCTGGGGATTTGCACCCTATTTAAGTACCACTTATTCCCCTTAGCCTCTCTTACTACCTCCCTTGAGTTCAGAAACCCTAATTCGTGGTTGATCTCTATAATTGTGTGCTCCTTAGCTTGGAAGAGGGATCTTTGGAGTAAAAAGCTTGATGTTCATGAAGTTTGGAGCAAGGGGCTGTTGTAGATCCGAATTCTTCTCTGTCTTGGCATCATTTTGGAGGTAACAAGTTGTTACCTTGGCTCTCTCTTAGTTAGATCTCTTCATTATGGGTTAGGATTTTAGGGTTTTGTGTGGTGGTTCTCCGATTTGGGTCAAGATTTGAGATTACAACCTCAGATCTGGACTCCTTTAGCCCCTCTTTGTCATAAAGCTTCAGTCTTTGTTGAGCTATGACCTTTCCCTTACCTTAAGCCACTTCTTTAGCTTGTTTTGGGCTATTATCACCTTGCATGCACGTAAAGTTTGCAACTTTACGTTATAAACATGCCTTGGGAAGCTGGATCTAAAATATGGAGCCTTAGCATGGCTTAAAAAGCATCTGTATGGGTGAAGGATTGAAGGGACTCAACGAGTCGCAAGGTCGACTCGAAGAGTCATGTGAAGATGGTCATGAACTCGACGAGTTAATGACCAACTCGGCGAGTCCGATAGAGATTGCCTTGGGCTTGGCGAGTCAGTCGGCGAGTCGGCTAGGGTTTTCCCAACCTTTGGACACATATGAACTCGGCAAGTTGTAGGGAAACTCGACGAGTCAATCAAGGATTTCACGACTTCTCGAGTTCAAGGAGGAATCGACGAGTCGGTGAACTGCACTCGACGAGTCCGGTCAACATGGACTGTTGACCTTGACTTTGACCAAGGGTTGACCAGTTGACCTCTAAGGGTATTTTGGTAATTTGTGAAATTTATGGAAAAGGTCTTATGGTAACTATAGTTGGTGGAGTTCGTGTTGGTGATTCGTGAGTTTGAGCCTATCACTTCAGTGCGCCATCTTTGAGGTAAGTTATCCTCACTATACTCAAGGGTCTAAGGCACCAAGGCCGGCCCTTTGGATTGTTATCAGGTTATGTTATGTTAGTATGAACTGTTAGATCGGTATCCTAGAGGGTAGGATAATATTATGTGGTACGTGGCACGACCTGTTAGTTCGGCATCCTAGAGGGTAGGATAATATTATGTGATATATCGTATGATCTGTTAGATCAGTTGTTTTCTATAGACTGCTATACGATTATCTGTTATATGTGCACATATTTTTTTGGCGGTTGAGGCTTGTTTGCTTTGTGCAAAAGCCAATAGACCTGGGCATTCCAACCTGTTGGTTGTGGGCCATGAGTATTCCATCCCGAGGATGATTGGACTCATAGTATGTGGGTATTCCATCCTATTGGTTGTGGGCCTGGGGTATACCAACCTGATGGTTGATTGGACCCATAGTGCGTTGGCATTCCAACCTGTTGGTTGAGGGCCTGGGGTATTCCAACCCGATGGTTGATTGGACCCATAGTATGTTGTTTATGATTATATGTGTATTGTTGTGAGCATGGGTATTTTGGGGGAACTCACTAAGCTTTCGGGCTTATAGTTTCAGTTTATTGTTTCAGGTACATCAGGGGATCGCAGCAAGGCGAAGGCATGATCGTACAGCTCCTCATGATATGTTTACGTTTCTGGGAAAACTCTGATATTAGATATTTTGAAAATAAACTTTGTAATGATAAATGGGTTTAAATGTTTTGGAAAAGTTTTAATTTGGCATGAAATTTTTAGGTCTGACACATGTGATATAAATAAACTGAGTGGGTCAGGTTGGCAAACCTGGTGAGTACATAGGGTTTTCAACCCACAATAATATAATTATTATGTTTAATCATTCAAACAATTAATCAACCCAATTACCCATCCCCATTATATTCTTTACTTTTAAGGATCTACGCTAAGAATCAGCTATTCCTCATTCATTTATTCCTAAGGATCATCCTAACGAATTGGCACGAAGTCCAACGTCACTGGGTTTAGGCACCAAGTTTGCATAGTCTCCAGGGTTTATACAACAGTCACTAAGTCTGCATAATCACCAAGGTTTAGGCACTAAGTCTGCATGGTCACCAGGATTCGGGCAATAAGTCTGCATAGCCGCCATGATTTATCTCGTTTATTGAATGTATCGTTTTCGAGATTCCACTCACAATACATGTCAATGGGTTTTTAGAGTACACCGGTGAACACATCGTTCACAACACCTACAGGTTGCGAGACTGCTAGTGTTCCATTGAACTGTCTAGAATAGTCCGTAGTTGTCATCCATACTCTGCTAGATGACGGGGCCAGCATTTGGGAACAAGGCTTCTCACATCGTCCACCTCTCACAATTACCTCATGGTCTATATCACCTCTCAACTCATCATCCAACTCATACGTCATCTACCCATGTTTTACCCAACATATTACGTAGATATAAATACATATACAGTTTAAATCATATAAAACTTGTATAAAATAACCCATCCAACATAGACAACAAGTATTTAGATACTATCCACACATACCACGTAATTTATATAAAATACTTCATATATATGTGTAATATGAAAGTAACTATGCACTCACTTGAAAAGGTGGTGACTCGACACTCGGACAACACTTCGTTACTCTTAACACAATTTTCGTTTGACAAAACCTAGTATCATTACCACTAGAGTTTAGTATAATATTCACCGAGACTAATTAATAGTCTTGCTAGTATTACTATTATAGAAGCACGAGACAATATTTCTCAACCACTATATATACAGACAGGGTCCAAACATAAAACACTAGAGGGCATGACCATTTTGGCATATAGCACTTCAGAAATCCAACAACCCTATGCGGCCCTTTAAACTAGATTCCCCGTACCGCGAGTGGTTAAAAAGATATTATAACAACACTTATATAACTCATAATAATAGCCCAAATACTCATTATAAGGTGATAATAACATTACTATATTAGAATATAAGCTATACTAAAGATATGGTAGGCGTAACTCACTTACAACGGGTGTTTCACAAAACCGGACTTCGATGGAGCAGCGTTTCTGAGCCGAAAGGCTCCTTTTCTCGGGACTTAGGGAGCCTCGGGGCTTCCTTCGGGTGCTAGGAGGTTTACCTAGGCTTTTAGGAGGTTTTGGGGGGGGGGGGGGGGGGTTAGAGAGAGAGAGAGAGAGAGAGAGAGTTTAGAGAGAGAAAGAGAAGGTAAAAGGTGTGAGGATTGAGCTTCCCCTGGCCCTCTATTTATTGGCTGTCTGGTGTGAATTGCCCTCTTGAAACTTCAATTCACGTCGTGAACATGCGTAGGCTCCAAGGCTTCGCTTGGTGCTGACACGTGGCATCACACATAGGGTGGAAATCACCCGATTTTCAAAAATTCATAACTTTCAAATACGACCTCCGTTTTTTACGTTCTTTATATCCATTCATAGTTAAAAATAAGATCTACAACTTTCATCTTGACTCCATTGGCTAATTCTCGACCGATCTTAAATTTAACAGTATGAGGAGATTATACTGTTAAATGTCCGCGTAAACTTCATAACTTCTACATACAAACTCCATTTGCGTCTGTCTTTTTACCGTTGAGTTCCTATTAATGAGATATTCAACTCTCATTTAGGTTGCGTAGCCCCAAACCCGCTCGATCTAAAATTCGAGTTTCGGGTCGTGCACTGTTTTCCCAAATCTTAGAAAATTCATAACTTACTCATACGAAGTTAGATTTGGGCGTTCTTTTTTTGTATGTTCTCGGTTTAACGTATACTGCAAATTTTGTTTAGATTTATAAGGCTAAAAATTCCTCCATCGTAAATTCACTATTTACGTCTCCCGGTGTCGTGCCGGTTTTGCCGAAAAACTTCAACGAGTCATAACTTCTTCTTTATAATTCGGATTTCGGCGTTCTTTATATGTACGAAACCCTTGTAACATATACTACCACTTGGAAAAGATTAATCCTTATAAATAATCTTCCATTAAAAACTCATTTTTGATGCTTATTGTATCTAAATTGACTAGCCCGGATCTGCAGGTGTTACAACCAAAACTTATAAATTTTGATATATTCATTTTATTTTTAGATAAAAAAATACACTTAACTATTTCAAAAAAGAAAAAAACTAACAAAATGACGAAGATTTTTTTTGAGAAAAAAAGTTGAGTTTTTATATATGAATATGTATGGAAAAATGATAAATAATTATGAATTTTGGTATATTAGTTTTTTTTAAACATGGCCTAAAAATTAAAACGAAAAACGAAGTGAGTGTTTGGTATAATCTGTGCTGTGCGACCAATGTAAAAATCTCTAACCTTTCCTTAATCGTTGATCATTATAATTTCTGACACTCACGATTGATTCTTTGGTTCGTTGTTAATGATGGTTCTCTATTGAACCTCATCATATATATATATATATATATATATATATATATATATATATATATATATATATATAGAGAGAGAGAGAGAGAGAGGGAGAGAGAGAGAGAGAAAGAGAGAGAGAGAGAGAAAGGGAGACAGAGAGTGAGAGGAAGTGATTCAAATGAAAACCCACAAAGGTTAGGAACTCTAGGAACTATTTTCTAAAAAAAACTTATAATTATATGGTAATTTGGACAAATCAAACACTAATATTACATGAAGAAAACTCTCCCTTCCATCCTTTTTAGCTGGATTCCACCTACCGTTGTGGGACCACTATCGAAACGTTGTCCGACCTCCATCAGAACGTCGTTGGACTGCCGTTAGGATAACATCAAATTAAGTGATATTTTTCTAGCTGTATTCTAGTTTAATAGAATAAACATTGTAAATCCCATTTTTGTAATAATTTTGAATACAAACCATTTTTAGCCAAATGTACAAAAATTAATCACAGTAATAAACTATATCTTGACAAAACATTTTTTTAGTGAAAATAGGTAAAAACGCAATTTCACGCTCCAGCTAAGACATATTCAATGCAATCATGAAAATATCGTTTATCTGAATGAAAATAGGCGAAAACCTCATTTTCACGCTTCAACTAAGAATATGTCACAACTTAATACAATCCATTATTCATTAAATCACAACTTAACATCAGTTAAACCCAAACTCTACCAGCACCACCACAATCACTACATCCAACTACTACATGCAACCACCTCCAAACATGTGTGCGATCACCACTACCTTCATTCATTTCAAATCAGATATGTATAAAAAATCAAACATTCACGACTTAATACTTATAATAAATAATACGTTTACAACTTAAAACTTATATTTTTATGGAAACAATTAGATCTATTTAAATAATTCACATCTTAAAATTTATGTCTTTCATTGAAGCAGCCAGGTCTCGATAAAAACATGCATTTACAAGTTAAAACTTAATATTCATAACTTTATAACTTACTAACTTATGTTTTATGGAAGCAACCAGATCTATATAAATAATTATGCGTTCATATCTTAAAATTTATGTCTTTCATTGAAGCAACCACATATGTATAAAAAAATGCATTCACAAGTTAAAACTTAATAAAAGCCATGTATTCATAACTTAAAACTTGTAAAAATTCATGCATTCACAACTTATTTTCTTATTAGTAACAGTTAAAACTAATATTAAAAAAACTAAACAATAATTAAAACATTAAAATTTCACAATTCATAACTTAAAAAACTTAAATTAACATTATCCGAGAAAACACTAACATAAGACAATATAAAACTTATAAAAATCCATACATTTATAAATTTAAAACTTATATTTTTCATTGAAGCAATTAAATATGTATAAAAAATCATGAATTCATAGCTTAAAACTCATATGTTTATTTGAACCAATCAAATATGTAAAAAAATCATACAATCATAGCTCAAAACTTATATATTTCATTGAAGAAAATCATCAAATACCTTGTGTGCTCTACAAAAAAAATTCATATCTACTTAAAAAATCATACATTCATAACTTAAAACTTATAAAAAATTAGGTATTCATAACTTAAAAATAAAAAATCATGTATTCACAACAGAAAACTTCTATTTTCTTATTAATAACAGTTCAAACTAATATTAACATAACTAAACAATCAGTGAAACATTAAAACATCAAGTTTCATAGCTTAAAATATCTACATTCACATTAATTGAGAAAACAATAACATAATAACACATCTTCTAAATAAGTAGAACAGTTCTATGCAAATATTATAACAAATATTAACACACATTCTAAAGAACCTAGGTTGCAACAACAATTATATGAATTATTATAACAAATATGAAAACAAAATTGTATTCACAACTTAATGACAACTAAAACTAAGTTTGTCAAAAGTAAACACCAAATGAGAGATTAATACATTAAATTCACATCATAACATAAAAAATGATCAAATATATATATATATTGCATCATAGGGATCTACAACAAAGGTAAGGAGAAAAAAAAGTAGAAAATTTGCATTCACAGCTAAGAGCTTATAAAAAATCATATATATATATATATATATATATATATATATATATATATATGTTAAAACTTATAAAAATCATGTATTCACAAAATAAAATGTATGTTTTCTTATCAATAACACTTAAACTAACATTAACATAACTAAAAAATTAGTGAAACATTAAACTATCACAATTCACAACTTAAAAACATAGATTCTCTTTATTTGATAAAACACTTACATAACACATTCTAAATTTAATTCACAACATAACAAAAAAAAACTAAGCTATAAACAACAATTTTATTTAAATGTTATAACAAATAATAAAACATTGGATTTATAACTTAATGACATTGAATTCACAACTTAATAGCAGTACATTCATAATTTAATAGCAGTTAAAACTAATAGTAACAAAAGTAAACAACAAAAGTGAGATTTAAACATTAAATTCACGACTTAATCGAAGGAAAAACATACAAAACAAAAATTAACATACCTGATGCAGACCTGATGGTGTTTCACTGGAGATCGGAGATAATGAGATGAAGGTGCGTTGGCAGTGGTTTAACGGAGCAGCGAGGCACCAACGGTTGATAGCGGTCTCATATATGGTCCGTGAATATCGTCGGTGCTCATATATATGGAGGCAGAAATCATAGGTCTAGAGGCATAATTCATAGATTTGTGACTAAAAATCTTAAATCTATCACTAGAGATCATAGATCTAGATTGGATCAAGTCCGATTTGAGAGGCTCAAAGATGAAGTTGTAGGTATAGGGCTCCGCGTAAGGTTTTAAAATAAGAAGAAGCGGAAGGAACGATGTTCAAGACCTTCTCTGAAGAAGGTTCAATCACCGGAGAAGGTGAATTTTTCAGAAAAATTCAGATCTGAGTGGTTGAAGGCGATTGGTGAGTTCTCTGGCGACCTAAAGTAGTCGTAGAGATCAGTAGATGGTGGAGAGAGATGCCAACAACGGTAGGTAGCAACGGTAGAGAGAGCTCGTAGATCTAGCATTGTAGGTCGTCAAATGTCATGGATCTAGTCTCTACCGTGTCAGTCAACTATAATTATGGGGGTTCTTAGTGGTTGTTCTTGTGGCAGAGGAGGAAAACGATGGCAAAAAATAGATGGAGTTGCTTATGCGGGTGATGAGCAGTGGCAGAGGCAGCATCGCTGACGGTGGTTGTGGTGTTGGTGACGCCGTCGGATTTGGTAGTGATGGTGGTTTAGCATCGTTGGTAGTAGAATAAGATGAGAGAAAAATTTTATTTATATATAATTTTAGATAAGA
Organism: Lactuca sativa; assembly: GCF_002870075.4. Lineage (NCBI taxonomy): Eukaryota > Viridiplantae > Streptophyta > Magnoliopsida > Asterales > Asteraceae > Lactuca > Lactuca sativa. The sequence goes on from NC_056626.2 coordinate 27,584,773, forward strand.
AAATAGTATATGAGGAGAGAGATTGGATAAAATGAAATATGAAATAAGGTTTATGTTTTCTATTATTCTTAATCATCTCATTACTTTTTTTAGACATTAACAAAAATGCTTTTATAAGGTTTTTAACTATGTATTTGATAAATGACAAATATACCCTTAATAATAAGCTAAAACTAATGGTTCTTATACTTTTCAACCTTTAATGGTTTTTATTTGATCTTTTATCTCTCTCTCTCTCTCTCTCAATATATATATATATATATATATATATATATATATATATATATATATATATATATATATATATAGGCTTAGGTTATTTTGTTTTTACTAACTATTGTGTACCAGATTGCATAGATCTGGACCACAGATGGAATAGAATCAATGATGATGATCTGAGAGTCTATGATATTACAATAGGCTAACATGTACCATATAATCACACAAATTTCAGCATAAGGGTATTTTGGACAATTAAGGGATAATGTCATTGTAGTACAATGAACTTTTGTGATTTATCCGCCTTGACCAATAATGTTTTTTTCTTGCTCATAAGGTCATCTAACTTTTACTGTTCATGTCAATTAGGTAATTATCGTTAGTTTTTAACCATTCCCCCGTTAACTAGTTATCTAAATTACATGAATGGCCCCTATGGTTTAAATTTCTTTCGTAATTAGTCTTTATGAGCCATGTTTTAAATCACTCAACTAAAACTACCACAATCCTGAAACTCTAGGCACCAAAGTGTAACATTGTCATTATTCTCCCCATTAAATCTGGTTGAAACACGAAGCATACCATTGGATTTCATAAGCACCAAACCAAATAATAGGCAAATTTTTCTTTGATGTTAGCACATACCATTGGATTTCATAATCTAAAATCCTTTACTGTTCATCCGACTTCGAAGCCCATATATTTCTTTAACTCATTTAATTCGATTTTCATATCAAGTCAAGCATCGGAGTTGATTTTGGCGATGCTTGGGTTAGGAATCGAAAGGTCACTACAGTTTCAATATGGAGTTGAATCGTTCGATGTCACACCCCAAAACCGAAACGACGGAAACGTTCTGGGGTGGATGACATCATGTCAAGTATCACAACATATGCAATATAGTAATCAAAGTACAACAACCATTGCATTAATAGTAATAGATTTACATAAGTTACATTTTAAAGAGAGATCAAAGTAATACAAGTAATAATATAGTTGCAGCTCGGTACTAAACTGTCTTCAACAAAAGCTCCTGGGTGTACTTGTTTATCACTGACCTGAGAATACAAGTTATTTTGAAAGCGAGTATCATCATTTTTATAAATGCTGGTGAGTTCATAAGTATTTAGTGTCATTTATGTAAGTAAACATTTTATTCAAAATAACTTTAAGATAAGTAGTAGTTTAGAATCTATAGTGTATTAGTGTCCTTTCCAGAAAATCCTATATTTTCTAAATAAAAGCAGTATTCTACCAAGTCTCGGCGGAGTTATGTTTTAAAGAGTAATTTTCCCTGAAATACTATCATTACCAAAATACGGTATTTGATTTTAAAGAAAGTAGGAGAATATCATGAGTAAAAACATTTGGGAAAATAACATATGCCTCAGCAGAGAATACTGCTGACTAAGGCAAAAGAAATCATAGACTCCAGGAGAGTATCAATTGAATGATATGCCTGACTTAGTCTAACAAAAGGTAATACAGACCCCAGACGGTATCAAATGTACGATACGGCTAGCAAGGTCTAAAACAAAGAAGCACAGACCCCAGATAGTATCAAATGAAAGATACAACTAGCAAGGTCTAAAACAAAGAAACACAGACCCCAGATAGTATCAAATGAAAGATACAGCTAGCAAGGTCTAAAATAGTGAAACACAGACCCCAAACACTATCAAATGAAAGATACAACTCGCAAGGTCTAAAAACCAAAGGGAAATCCTAAGTGGGTTGTTTCAAGATTACAGTGTTAAATTCTCATTACCTTAAGGCCATGAATTATAAGGTAAACATGGAGATACTCGTAACCATACTGATTGACACTAGAGTACTTGACGCCCTGCAAGCGTCGGAATAAATATGACATTTGTCACCCCTTGGCTTGGTAGGCCGTGGAATGTAGCTAGCAGTCAGGGTGCGGGAGTGTCAGTCCCGTATAGATCTATACACACAATCCCCGCTCTCCCTACAGGAGACTCTGGTTACCAACTCGACGACGGGGAGATCCTTGTCTTGAAGATGCATCTCGTATTCTGAGTACTAATAGAGGCGCTGGAGAAATGATAAGGACTCGCGTATGAACTGACTCCTGTGGAATTCTCGTACTAGCAAGAGTAAATAGAACTTCCTAACTATTCCTATAATAGTTACTAGTGTCTCTGATCTATGAGTGATGAACGAAAGGATGCCCTTGCTACCCAAGGCGATGTAATGGTCGAGAGAGAGAAGAGAGAGAGAGAGAGAGAGAGAGAGAGAGAGCTTTTATGCCCATATATGTATACATGATATATAAATAATGTTTAAATGACCTTCGGACGGATATCCGATACCCACCAGACCACATCCCAACGAGGAAAATGAAATAGGGCGAACTAGCCTTCCTAAGTCTTTTAAACATTATTTATATAACTATATAAATACAGGCATGCATTTAACGAAGTAAAAGCATAGAGGAAAACTTTAATGAAAACCTTGTAAAACCTTTACAAATAAGAAATTTACGACTTAAAGTCAGTTTGTAAAACAAGTTTGGAAACCCTTCATAAACACGTTTATAATTTGATAACACAATATAAGTAAAGAAAACCTTTGTCGAAAACACTGCTGTAACTAGTTTAGAGGTAAAACAAACAGCATGAGAGATAATTTGAGAAAATATTTAAACAAGCAAAAATGTTTTGGAAAGCCATCTACAATATTATACTTGGTAAAACAACTGAAAGTGTGATAAATCCTTGTGCATGCGGGTTATTAATCACATATGATTGATATGATAACTGGCATGTTTTAACTTGTATTCCCCCCCCCCCCATAAAAGCATGTAAAACATTTAAAAGGTTAATTCAGGGGGTATGAACTCACCTGTTGTAAGTGGATCGGATGAAGGTGCCAGTTGGGTGTTCGGTGTCAAATAAAGACTTGAACACACTTAGTGACCTATTAACATATGATGACATATGTTTACATACAATTAGTAAATATAATACTAATTAAACACGTATACGCATCCTAAAGTGTGGAAAACACTTTGGTTAAGTGCTAGGAGTGTCCCGGGTAACATCTAAGGGAGTGTATGGCCTAGATAGGGAGTTTACTCTTCAAGAGTAAACTCTTTATAGAGTTTACGTCCCTAAGACCAACTCCCCATGAGTTTACGGCCGTAAACTCATGGTGGGGGTGTTCTAGGATGCTAAATGGTCTTATCTCACTCATAGAATTAGGCTAGGTCCAAATATAAGGCATATGAATGGGTTTAAGGCAACAAATGGACCATTTAAGGAGTTCACGGCCCTAAACAAGGAGTTTACAGCCTTAAACTCTCACTTGGTCATTTCCTTCATAGATCTAAGCCTTAAATGATAGAGTATAAAGTTCTAAGCATTATTCCAAGTCAAATGGGGGTGTTAGGGCATCATTTGGCCACCTTTTGGGAGTTTACGGCCCATGGACCAATCCTAGGGAGGTTTACGGCCGTAAAATCCTATGTCCAATGATTCTTTGATGTTTAATGCCTTTACTTCAATGGTGGTTGCTTCTAGACATTTTCCAAGGTCATAGGAGGTGTTTGAGGGCATTTCAAACACCTTAAAAGGTGTTCACGGCCCTTGAAGAGGGGTTTACGGTCCAAGAGTGTTCTTTGGCCGTAAACTCATGTTTACTCTCCAAAATGCAAGGTTTTAGTGTTCTAAGCTCGAAGGTGTAAGTCCACAAGTCATGTCTAAGCCCTAGGGGTAATTTAGAGGGGTTTGGGGGCTTAAAAACCCCACTTAAGGGTGTTTACGGTCCAAGAGTGTTCTTGGGCCGTAAACACATAATTTTGACCTTATTTGATGTCTTAAATACGAATTTGCATGTTAACTAAGCTACACAACAAGTTAGGATAGATTACTTACTAGTTTGGGGCTCGGAATGGGCAGTTTTGGCTCGAAAACAAGTTGTAGAGAGAGAGAGAGAGAGTGTAGAGAGAGAGTGGAAAGCGTGTGAATGGAGTCCACTCCCCCTTATATAGGGGTTGAGCTTGTGGCTCAGTGGAAATCTACCCGATACTGACGTTAAACGGAGCTTTTGGTCGCACCCGATTAAATGGTCGTATTTTGACTTGGTTGAAACTAAAACTTTTCAAGGGATTAATGAGGGTGTTTCTAATTTCTTTCAACCCTTAATAAGTCATTTAAAAAGTCCTATATTAATTAACCAGTCCAAAAGGTTAACAGACAGTTTAATAAAGCGAGGCTTATTAACGGAAGGAGGGGTTAAAAATGACGGAATAAATTTCAGGTTGTCACATTCGATCTGATTTTGACTAGTATTTTTGTTCACATCTTGATGTCATGGATCCGTTAATGGAAATCGAATCTGTTCTTGAAGTTCAATTAAGAGTCAAACACAAAAAGTCAAAATTGATGATTTTGAAAGTCTTTGATAATTGATGGTTGAAAGCGAACAGGGAATATATATTTGGAGTTGAAATCAACTTCAAATGTCGATGTGTTGATATTAATTTGATTTTGGATCTAATTGTTTTGATTTCGTGAATGAACAACGTACAACGATTATTTTGACTTCGAAGGCTCGATTTGTGAAAAACGAAAGCTTAGAGTCGATAGTTAAAGTTTGAAGTTGATTTTGATTTGTGAAAGTCAAATCATTGTGTTATGTATGTTATTCAATTGATTGGAGTTTGAATTGGTTTGCATTCCCGATCTGGTTTTCGTTTTGGGCTCACGGTCGAACATCTTGGGGTAACATAACCTGGTTTATTGTGTTGTATTCGTTATATGGTGTTAAAAGTCGATTATATTGTGGTTAAGGAATGATGGAAATCGAAGGATTGAAGATAATAGTTTATTTGATTATCGACTTGGTTGTATCTGAAAAGTCAACGAATTATAGTCAAATTAAAGCTTCGACACTGAGAAGTGAACTGGGATCGAAATTGGTTGTATGTAAATGTTTCAATTGATTTGATCGTGTACTGGGAATATACTTTTGGATTCGAAATCGACTTCAATTTTTGAAGAATGATTGGCGAGTTTGACTGTTGTTGCTTACGAAATCCAATGGTAAGCTTCGTGTTTCAACAAGATTTAACGGGGAGAATAATGACAATGTTACACTTTGGTCCCTAGAGTTTCAGGATTGCGGTAGTTTTAGTCGAGTGATTTAAAACATGGCTAATAACGACCAGTTACGAAAGAAATTTAAACCATAGGGGCCATTCGGGTAATTTAGATAACTAGTTAACGGATGAATAGTTAAAAACTAACGATAATGACCTAATTGACATGTATAGTAAAATTTAGATGACCTTATGAGCAAGAAAAAACATAAATAGTCAAGTCGGACAAATCACAAAAATTCATTGTGCTACAGTGAGATTATCCCTATTTAAAGAAAGAAAGTTTCAGATTTTTATGGATAATTAATACTCCTAATTTTAAAAATCTGAATTTTTTAAATTAATTTAATTTAATTCTAAACATAATTTGTAAACATAACTGATTTTATTCTGTCATAATGTTTTTTTGTTAGAATGATGTTCTTTCAGAGTTTTATTCTATTAGAATATTAATGAAGAATAACAGAATTCTTGAACCCCCAGTTAAAGAATAACAATATTTTAATATTTTCATATACATTCGAACTTAAATACAAATTCATACATATTCTTACATAATAATAGCCTTATACATTTTAAAATATTTATACATGTTCTAAAAGAATATCATAAAAAGAATCAGCATTCTTGAATATACAATTAATGAGTAAATACAAGTGTAATTCTTAAAAAATAAGAACATTCTTAAAATGTGAGCGTGATGAATCTTTGACTCATTCTTCAAGTCATTTTTATTAGGTCTTCAAGTTATTCTTCCGACCATTCCTATCACAAAAGCAACAAAAACTAAGAATGGTTAAAAACATGTTACTTGCAATTCCTATCAATTTATACATTATGGCAGAATACATAGAATACATTTTGGCAGAATATATATATATATATATATATATATATATATATATATATATATATATAAAATATATTCTGATAGAAAATATAGAACACAATCTTGCATAATACATAGAATACATTCTCGTAGAATACATAGAATAAACTCTGCTAGTTATAAATTTACATGCCACTATAAAGAATTAAACTCATGTGATTTTCCATTTGCAATCGTATTTCTATATATATAAACTTTCTAAAACATAGAATGTATAAATACATTATGTCAGAATCTCTAGAATGTTACTTGCAATTCCTAGCACATTATATATTTTGGAAGAATACATAGAATATGTTATAATACATATAATACATTCTGCCAGAATACATATAATACATTCTGACAGAATCCATTGCATACCACTATTTTATTATTCCAGTAAAATAGTAAACAACACACATATGCAAAATTCATTGCAATTTGCAAGCAAAATCCACTTTTCCAAAACTCAATTAAACAATACTGAATCATGTAGGAACAAGAAATGAAAAATCTATCTAACCTAATTTCATATCAACAATAAAAGAGCATGAAATGGGACTGAAGAAACTGAATGCAATTCCAAACTTAATCCAAATCAGCTAGCATCAACCTGTTGTTATGAAAAGGGCATCCAACCCAATCTAAATTAAGTTATATAGTTCTGAAAATAAAAAGGAACAAAGCGAAGTAAAAACATTACATATTATTAACTATTTTTTCATCGAGTCATTTTATCGAACACATGGAGGCCATGATAGAATGTTATTGTTTGTAAACAAAAATTCCAAATGAATAATGATTTTGGAAAGTTTCGATGTCTAAATTTATGTAAAGTAGGATAGAATTGAGTTTATAACAATATCACCTAGGTAAAGAAAAAAGAGAGATGTTAGTCTGTTACCTCAAATTAAGAATAAGATTCATGATTCCATTGGTTGCTGACAAAATTTAAGCAGCCCATTAGAAATATTCAACATTAAACTCAAGCTCGAGATTCGCTGAATGAACATGAGAGTGATTTTTGGGGTAGTAGGCATCTTGTGTATTATCGATTAACTCATCAAGGCCAAACTTTTGACAGTAACCAATTGTGAAGATGATCAAGTCTAGATTTTTGCAAGAGATCACCTTATTTGTTGTCCGAAGGTTGTGGTGTCGGTGTACAGAGGCAAGTGCGAACGTATTCCGGAGATGAAAGCATGTGCACCAACTGTGACCATGGAAGATGAAGAAGTAGACGAAGAAATAGTATGTGTCGATAATGATGCTAAACAATTGTGATGTCGTCTGATGGTTTTGTAGGGTTTCAAAATTGATTATCATGATTTAAAGGGATATTAAATGTTTTGAATATTTTCTATAACAAAATATAGTATAGATTACTATTATACCCTTAAACAATTTATTAATTATTTATTTTTTTGCTAAATTCTGATTGGTGCATTCATACACACAATAGTTGCTAAAAACATTTGAACCTGTCTCTCTCTCTCTCTATCTCTATCTCTCTCTCCCTATATATATATATATATATATATATATATATATATATATATATATATATATATATATATATTGTAACGCCCGTGTTTCTAGGCTAGACAATAATGATGATGTAATAGTGTAAGCCAACCTTTGTAATTTGTTTTGAAATAATAAAATGTATTATTTGATTATTATGTGTTTTATGCTTAATTATTATAATTTAATGAATAAAGGATAAAAATAAGCATCGAAAATAAATGTCAAATAAAGCCGATATCTATAAAGAAAGTTGAAGTGGTTGAAACAAGGATTCCAGAGATATTAAGAATACCAAAATCCAAGTTATAACGAATAAGTTATGATCTGTCGAATTTTCGCGACAGAACTCGCACGCCGCTGTATGACGTAAAAAGTGAATTTACGATAAAGTATTTTTTATCCATATCAATCTAAATGAAAGTCTTAGTGTACATTAAACTGAGAGCATTCATAAAAAGAATGCCCAAATCTGACTTCGTATAAAGAAGTTATGATTTTTCTAAGTTTCAGCTTAACAGTATGCAATCCGAAACTCGAACTTTAGATCGAGTGATTTTTAGCTAAAACAACCTAAACAAGAATCGAAGATCTTGTTGATAGTAGTTCAACGGTAAAATGACAGACGAAAACGGACATCGGATGAAGAATTATGAATTTTTGACGAACTTTTCGTGTCCCAGACTGTTAAAAAAATAACTTTAAAAATAAAGTCAAAATTAGCCGACGGAGTCTAAACGAAAGTTGTAGAGCATGGCCTCACCTACGCGTGTATATAAAGAACGTAAAAAACAGAGCTCGTATGTAAAAGTTGCGAATTTTTGAAATTTGAAAATTCGGAGTACGCCCAGCCTACTCGTGTTCACGGTCCGATCTTGGCCACGTATCCCTACTCCTTCGCATGAGAGACATGTGTCATAGCCTTGACGCGTATGATATGATCTCTTCGTACGCGATGTACACCCAACGTACTGGCTGAAGAAGGAGTATGCCCGACGTACTCTAAAGTTACGCCTAGCGTAATGCAAGTATTCAGCCCCTATAAATAGTGAACGATGCCATCCGATTTTAGGTTACAACTTTCATCCTCTCACCCCTAGACTTTCTTCTATATTGCAAAAGCTACCCCCAAGCCTATTATATTATCCTAGCATCATAAGCAAGTCCTGGAGAGCTTGAAGATCCCGAGAAAAAGAGTTTTCGAGCCGAAACTCTGTCCGCGTGAAACCCGATTTTTGGGAAGGCATCCCGATTTTATCGGAAAGGATCGTTTTAAGAAATGAAGTGTTGCCTAATTCTCGTTAAATCAAGTGACTGTGTAGTCACTTTCATCTTACACATAGATATGAAATATTTTCTATAAAATACGTGTTATGAGTAATTATATTGTTTGTTTATTTGAGATGGGTGTTGAATAAATATTTTATTGCAAGTTTTAAACTGTATATGTATTTTTATCTACAAATATTTTGGGTAAAACATAGGTAGATGAAATAGTTGATGTGTGTTAAAATGATGAGAGGCCTCAATATTGTTGTTGTTTCAGTCATCTAGCGGAGTATAGATGATGACCACCGACTTTTCTAGACAGTCGAGTGGAATGTTAGCATGCTTGCAACCTGTAGGTGTTTATGAACTTAGTGTTCAATGGTATACTCCATCCCCCACATGGTTGCCTTATTTGACATAAATTGCTGAGGAATCCCTAAAGCAGTGTTGTCACCCCGATGAAAATCCTTAGACTAGATCCCTTATGAAAGGTGTTTAGGGACGTAAAGTGAGGATAACGGGAACGGGTAATCGGGGTTATTGTTGTTTGATGAAATTAATAAATTTATTATTGGTTGATGAAATTAATAAATTTATTATTATTTTTGGGTTGAAAACCAAATATGCTAACCAGGCTCTCAAGCCTGACCGACTCAACTTTCTGTATTACAGGTAGTGGACCCAGAGCATAGTAGGATGATGATGAGAGATTTTTGGATTATAGGCTAGTAGATGTAAATATCTGTTGTAAGGCTTATAATGTATTGTTTATGCTTTTGGTCTGTATCGGAACATGACATCCCAATGTTTTGATATATAATGAACATATATTTCTTTAAAACATGCTTTGATAAATTTTTATTATATTTTTTTTTGGGAACAAATTCCGCAACATCTTTTGGAAAATTACTCTGATTTTATTTTGAAAGCATAAACTAATTCGGTCTTTTCTGGCGGAGAAAAATGGGGATGCCACAGTTGGTATCAGAGGATGAGTTTAAGCGAACTAGGAATTGTAGGATTTCTAGACTTAAACTTAGAATGTTAAGTGATGATCATGAGATGAGTGTCTACCATATTTTAGACACGACCACTAGTATATTTTAGGAAAGATGCCTAAAATGCTTTTATGTGCTAAATGCTATATGTTTGCCATATATGTCATTATTTGTTCGGATCTATGGTCTGTTGCCGACCGAATCTGGAAACCTTATGTGTTTAGGATTCTAAGCGTACGACTACGATATTAGAACTAGCATGTAAACATTTCAAAGTGATAAGGAAAATTTAAATATCTATCGTGAATAAAGATCTAAATTCTCCTTATTTGGTATATAGATTATAATGGCAAGAACTCGAAGTGGAGCTGGAAATGCAAATAGAAACCAACAACCTCAACACCAAGTGATGGAACAGGTGCCTATAGCAGGAGCTGCATCAGAACCCATCACCATGGCTGGAGTATAAGCCATGATTCAGGAAATGATGGCTGAACAAAGGGAAGAAATGAGGCAGCTATTGCTGAACAATAGGAGTGAACCTTCAATGCCCGTTGAACAACCTGAACTTAATGATAGACGGTCAGAGGAAGGAAATTACAGTCGTACTTTCAGTCAAGTGGAACCCATAGTGGCAGAAAGGAATAACCCGGAGAGGGAAATCAACAGAGATGGTTGTATGTATAAGAGTTTCTTGAGCGCCAAACCGCAAAGTCTTGCCGGAAGCCCAAAACCTGTTGAGATTATGGACTGAATCTACGAAATAGAGATGGTATTTGAAAGCTGCAACTGTAGCAACAAGCAGAAAACTGTTTTTGCGGTCAGACAACTGAAGACTGGAGTTTTAAGCTGGTGGAAGTTATTGGCAGACACGATGCCACATGAAGAAGCCCTGAAAATGTCTTAGGAAATGTTCTTGGAGCAGTTAAAGATGCAGTACTACTCAGAGATAGATCTGATAGATCTAAACAATGAATTTCAAAACTTGAAGAAAGGGAAAATGAGCATAGACGACTATGCTACTGGGTTTACCGTAAAGATGAATTTATTTCCATACTTAGTGTTAACTAAACTCTCAAAAATTGAGAGGTTCGCAAACGGACTACCAGCCGAGTTTGGCCTAACGGTCAAGATGGCAGCTACTCTGAAGACAGCAGTCCAAGTAGCTAAAAATGTGGAAACCCAGTTAACAGAAAGGAGTCAGGAGAGGGCAGAGGTTGGTGAGAAAAGAAAGTTTGATAGATCATTGAGGTCCAATAAGAAAAGTAAATTCTCAAAGTCTAATTCGAGAGGAAGAAGAGGCGAAGCAAAATGGAGTGATAAATGTAAGAAGAAACACGTTAGAAAATGTGGCGACAAGGTCACCTATTTTAAATGTGGAAAGCCAGGGCGCTACGCCAGCGAGTGCACAACCAACAGAGGGTGTGTTATGGATGCCATGAAGAAGGGCACATTTTGAAGGATTGCCTAGAGAAGAAAGAGGCAGCAAAGCCAATCTCCCACCAAAGCCAAAAGCCAGAGCTTTCCAATTGACATTGGAAGCCACAAAGGATGCAGCGGATGTCACTTCAGGTACCTTTCTAGTAAATGGATTTCCTGCCAATATATTGTTTGATTCCGGAGCAAATTACTCCTTTATATCACATAAATTTGGTGAAAGACTGGCATTGCCTATAGAAAAGCTAGATGATGCCCTAATTGTAGAAGTTGTTAGTGGCAAATTCATACCTGTTAGCATTTGTATTAGGAATATCGTCATCGACCTGAATGGAAACGAATTCCAAGAAAAGCTGTTACCCATCAAGTTAAATGGTTTCGACATCGTTCTGGGGATGGATTGGCTTAGCGCCAATGATGCCGAAATATTGTGCAAGAAAAAAGATAGCAGGGTAAACCCGCCTGGAATTGAGTCGTTTATGGTATACGAAGATAAGCGCATAGTAAATTCTGGAATCATTCCCCTAATGAAAGCCAAGAAATGTTTATCTAAAGGATGCACTTCATACTTGGAATTCTTGATCGATGCTAAGAAGGAGAAAAAGGATATGCAAAGTATACAAGTGGTGTGTAGCTATCTGGAAGGTTTTCCTGAGAATCTTCCTAGATTGCTCCCTGATAGACAAGTGAAGTTTAGAATAGACTTGTTACCAGGAACAACACCAATAGCAAAATCCCCATATCGATTAGCACCAACAGAGATGAAGGAGCTTATGACGCAACTTCAGGAGTTGTTGGACAACGGTTTTATTAGACCTAGTTCATCACCCTGGGGAGCTCCGGTGTTATTCGTGAAGAAGAAAGATGGGAGCATGAGAATGTGCATAGATTATAGAGAGCTGAACAAGGCTGTTATAAAAGAACAAGTACTCGTTTCCAAGGATTGATGACCTATTCAATTAGTTGCAAGGTTCGAGCTATTTCTCGAAGATCGATCTTAGGTCAGGATATCATCAGCTAAAATTGAGAGAGTAGGATATTGAGAAGACTGCATTCAGAACAACATATGGGCACTACGAGTTTTTGGTTATGTCGTTTGGACTAACCAATGTTGTAACAACATTCATGGATTTGATGAACAGGGTTTGTAAACCATTCCTCGATAAATCTGTGATAGTGTTCATAGATGATATTTTGATTTATTTAAAAAGCAAGCATGAGCATGATAAGCATCTGCGTCAAGTGATAGAAGTTCTAAAAAAAAGGAGAAGTTGTATGCAAAGTTCTCCAAATGTGAATTTTGGATTCAAGAAGTCCAATTTTTGGGTCATGTGGTTAACCAAGAAGGGATTATGGGTGACCCAACTAAGATTGAAGCTATAAGAAAGTGGGAACAACCAAAGACTCCTACGGAGATCCGAAGCTTTCTAGGATTAGCTGGATATTATCAAAGATTTATCCAAGGATTTTCTTCGATAGCCTCTCCATTAACAACTTTGACCCACAAGGGAGCTACTTATACTTGGAGTGAGAAGCATAAGGAAGCATTCGAGAAGCTAAAGAAGAAATTATGTCAAGCACTGATTCTTTCTCTACCCGATTGAGTTGAAGACTTCGCAGTGTATAGCGATGCTTTGGGAGTTGGGTTGGGGTGTGTTCTAACTCAAAGAGAAAATGTGATAGCATATGCATCTCGACAATTGAAAGAGCATGAAAAGAACTACCCCACTCATGATTTGAAGTTGGCAGTGGTAGTATTCGCCCTAAAGATGTGGAGGCATTATCTTCATGGCACAAAGTGCAAACATTTCATTGATCATAAGAGTCTTCAATATCTCTTTAATCAGAAAGAATTGAACATGAGGCAACGACGTTGACTAGAGTTACTCAAGGACTATGACTGTGAGATACTTTACCACCCTGGTAAAGCAAATGTTGTCGCTGATGCTCTCAGTCGGAAGGTAAGCCTTGAAAAGAAAAGGCCAAGAGCGTTGAGAATTGAAGTTGTCTCGACAATTATGGAAAGTATAAAGAAATCTCAGGAGGAAGCTTTAGAGAAAAATGACCGAAAGGAAGAACGTTTGGGCAAAACGTTAGTGTTCGGTACAAACAACCAAGGGTTGAAGATATTCCAAGACAGAATTTGGGTACCTAAGATGGGAGGATTAAGAGATCTTCGGATGGAAGAAGCTCACAAGACCATGTACTCGATTCATCCATGTAGCACGGAAATGTATAGGAATATGAAACCCTACTACCGGTGGCCGACGATGAAGCTTGATGTTGCAAAGTATGTGACCGAGTGTGTGACATGTACGGGGGTTATGGAACAACATCAAAAACCGTATGGGAGTTTAGAACCTTTACCTGTACCCATGGGTAAATGGGAAGACATCACTATGGATTTTGTAACTAAACTGCCTAGAACAAAAAACGGCCACGACATGATTTGGGTTGTCGTTGATTGATTCACAAAAAGTGCACATTTCATAGCAGCTAATGAGAAGTGGTCTATGGAAAAGCTTGCAAAGGTTTACGTGAAAGAGATAGTGAAAGATCATGGTGTTCCCCTGACGATTGTGTCAGATCGCGATAGTCGTTTCACGTCGAGGTTTTGGAGAAGTCTACAAGAGGAACTGGGTACGAAATTGTGTCTAAGTACAGCTTACCATCTACAAACCGATGTTCAGAGCGAACAAACGATTCAAACATTGGAGGATATGCTACGAGCATGTACCCTAGAATTCCAAGGTAACTAGGATGAACATTTACCCCTGGTAGAATTTTCCTACAATAATAGTTTTCACTCGAGCATCAAGATGGCACCTTATCAAGTTTTATATGGACAAAAGTGTCGAACGCCATCGTGTTGGCTTGAAGCTGGGGAAAAGCAGTTTATGGGACCTGAAATAGTCCATCAGACTACTGAAAAGTTGAAAGTGATTAGGGAAAAGATGTTAGCAGCTCAAGATCGTTTAAAGAGCTATGCTGACAAGAAAAGACAATTCATATCATTCGAAGTTGGTGATTCGGTTTTACTAAAAGTCTCCCCATGAAAGGGACTTATAAGATTTGGTAAAAGGGGAAAGTTGAGTCCAAGGTTTATTGGACCGTTTAAAGTTCTTTAGAAGATTGGGAACCAAGCTTACAAGCTAGAATTACCAGAAGAACAAGATGGTATTCATAACACTTTCCATGTGTGTTATTTGAGGAAGTTCACGGGAGATGTTCCCAATATAATTCCAATTTTTGAATTAAGGTTGGATGAAAGCAAGAGGCTAATTGAAGAACCGGAAACAATCGTTGACCGTAAGACTAAGAAGTTGCGACGCAAGATGGTCGATTTAGTGCTTGTGCGACGGAAACATACGAATGGGCCAAATCTCACATGGGAAACGGAGAGTGACATGATGAGTCGCTATCCGCATTTGTTTGTTGATGTGTGATTCCGAGGACGAAATCATCCTAAGGGGGAGAGAATTGTAATGCACGTGTTTCTAGGCTAGGCATTAATGATGATGTAATAATCTAGGTCAACCTTTGTAATTTGTTTTGAAATAATAAAATGTATTATTTGATTATTATGTGTTTTATGCTTAATTATTATAATTTAATTAATTAATGATAAAAATAAGTGTCGAAAATAAATTTCAAATAAAGCCGATATCTATAAAGAAAGTTTTAGTGGTTGAAACAAGGATTCTGGAGATATTAAGAATACCGAAATCTGAGTTATAACGAAGAAGTTATGACATTTCGAAGTTTCGCGACAGAACCGACATGAGGCTGTACGATGTAAAAAGTGAATTTACGATAAATTGCCTTTTTAGCCTTAGCAATCTAAATGAAAGTCGTAGTGTACGTTAAACTGAGAGCGTACATAAAAAGAATGCCCAAATCTGACTTCGTATGAGGAAGTTATGATTTTTCTAAGTTTCAGTTTAACAGTATGCAACCTGTAACTCCAACTTTTGATCGAGTAATTTTAGCCGAAACAACCTAAATGAGAATTGAAGATCTTGTTGATAGTAGTTCAACGGTAAAAAGACAGACGAAAACGGACGTCGGATGAAGAAGTTATGAATTTTGAACGAACTTTTCCTATCCTAGCCTGTTAAAAATATAACTTTAAAAATAAAGTCAAAATTAGCCGACGGAGTCCAAACAAAAGTTGTAGAGCATTGTCTCACCTACACGTGTATATAAAGAACGTAAAAAACGGAGCTCGTATGTGAAAGTTGCGAATTTTTGAAATTTGAAAATTCGGAGTATGCCCAGCGTAGCGTACTCGTGTTCACGGTCCGATCTTGGCCACGTATCCCTACCCCTTCGCATGAGAGTCATGTGTCATAGCCTTGACGCGTCTGATATGATCTCTTCGTACACACAACGTACGCGATGTATGCCCAACGTACTGGCTGAAGAAGGAGTACGCCCGACGTACTCTAAAGTTACGCCTAGCGTAATGCAAGTATTCAGCCCCTATAAATAGTGAACGATGCCATCCGATTTTAGGTTACAACTTTCATCCTCTCACCCCTATATTTTTTCTATATTGCAAAAGTTACCCCCAAGCCTATTATATTATCCTAGCATCATAAGCAAGTCCTGGAGAGCCCGAAGATCATGAGAAAAAGAGTTTTCAAGCCGAAACTTTGTCCGTGTGAAGCCCGGTTTTTGGGGAAAACATCCTGGTTTTATCGGAAACGATCGTTTTAAGAAACGAAGTGTTGCCTGATTATCGTTAAATCAAGTGAGTGTGTAGTCACTTTCATCTTACACATAGATATGAAGTATTTTCTATAAAATACGTGTTATGTGTAATTATATTGTTTGTTTATTTGAAATGGGTGTTGAATAAATATTTTATACAAGTTTTAAATTGTATATGTATTTTTATCTACAATTATGTTGGGTAAAACATGGGTAGATGAAATAGTTGATGTGTGTTAAAATGATGAGAGGCCTCGATATTGTTGTTGTTTCAGTTATCTAGCGGAGTATATATGACGACTACATACGTTTCTAGACAGTCCAACGGAATGCTAGCAGGCTCGCAACCTGTAGGTCTTTGTGAACTTTGTGTTCAATGGTATATTCTATCCCCCATATGGTTGCCTTATTTGACATAAATTGTTGAGGACTCCCTAAAGCAGTGTTGTCACCCCAATGAAATCCCTTAGACTAGGTCCCTTATGAAAGGTGGTTAGGGACATAAAGTGAGGATAACGGGAACGGGTAATCAAGGTTATTGTTGTTTGATGAAATTAAAGAATTTATTATCGGTTGATGAAACTAATAAATTTATTATTATTTGTGGGTTGAAAACTCTATATGCTCACCAGGCTCCCAAACCCGACTCACTCAGCTTTCTGTATTACAGGTAGTGGACCGAAAACATAGTTGGATGATGATGAGAGATGTTTGGATTATAGGCCAGAGATGTAAATAATTGTTGTAAGCTTATAATGTACTGTTTATGCTTTTGGTATGTATCGGAACATGACATCCCAATGTTTTGATATATAATGAAAATATATTTCTTTAAGAAATGTTTTGATAAATTTTTATTATATTTTGTTTTGGAAACAAATTCCGCAATATATTTTTGAAAGTTATTCTGATTTTATTTTGAAAGCATAAACTAAATTGGTCTTTTCTGGCCGAGAAAAATGGGGATGTCTCACACACACACACACACACACACACACACACACATATATATATATATATATATATATATATATATATATATATATATATATATATATATATATATATTAGTTTATAACCCGTGGAAACCACAGTTGCAAAATTAATTAAATGTTTATACTAAAATCTTAAAATTATTAATCATTTATTTTGAATACATTATTAATTAAGATATATTTTTTAGTTATATAAAGTTATAATCATCGATTTAAATAAATACATGAAATTATATGACCTTATAATATATATTAATTTTATTTTAATTTTTATTCTGATGTTATTAATCTAAAATAATTAAAGTGAAAAATTTAAAATGAATAATCAATAGGTTGACAAATGACTACCAGGTTATACATGATAAAAGAAAAATAAATCAATTTTTTTTATTAGAATAGAAATGTTACTCGATAAATATTGTCCAAAATTTATGCAACTTTGACTTACAGAATTGGATGAAGTAAAGTTGAATCGCGAAGTAGTTGAATGAAGCTTAATTCAACTTTCCCAACAACTTTTTTTCTTGTTCCCAACTTCCCCACCCATAGTCTTCCTTTAGACAATTGGTTTGAATATTTACTTTAGTTATTATGCACATTTTGTATATAATGTGTTATTATGCACATTTTATATATAATGTAAAAACAATGGGTTTCTATATTAATGAACAAGCCGCTGTATATACATATTTGTTGTTTATGTATAATGAAACTAAAAATATCTTGCATTGACAAAGACGATCAACATTTTGCGTCAATCAGTTAACATGATGAAAATCTCCCCCTTTATTTAGTAATCTTAATAAAATTCATAATTAAATACAAATTTATATCAAGAAAGTGAGATTGGAGCATGACGATAGTCATCATACTAAATAACCATTTGGAGTATGAACATTGTAGAATGAGGCATCTACGATAGCAACATGGGGGTTGGTGGCATTTTGAGGTAGCTTTTACTTTGAACTTTTCCAATCCATGCTAAATCAAATTTTGTTAGGTAAAAACTTATATATATATATATATATATATATATATATATATATATATATATATATATATATATATATATATATATATATATATATATATATATATATATATATATATATATATATATATATATATATATATATGATGTTTAATAGAGAACCATTAATAATCATGGAAACAATAAACTATTTCTTTTTTCAATTTTTAGAGCTTATTTTTTATCAACAAAAAAGCTAAAAATACATAAATTCATAATTTTTTATCATTTTTCCAATGATATAAAAAAAATAAACTTTTTCTTTTGTCAAAATCACAATATGAATCTGTACAGATTCACAACCTGAATTTCAATTCACAAGATGAATATGAAAAATACATAATTTATTTTTTAGCATTTACAATGTCAAGTTATGAATTTAGATATTTTTAGTTTTTTTTTCGATAAAAAATAAACTCTAAAACTTAAAAAAAAAAATTGGTTCCTTGAAGAACCATTTATAATGGTTCTCTATTGGAGTTTATTATATATATATATATATATATATATATATATATATATATATATATATATATATATATATATATATATATATATATAGAGAGAGAGAGAGAGAGAGAGAGAGAGAGAGAGAGTTCAATAGAGAACTACTATTAAATAAAGAACCAAAGAACCATTCCGACGCATTGAAATTTAGAGCGTTCAACGACAAAAGAAAGGTTGTAGACTTTTACAATAGACGCACATTCACTGGTTTATAACAAAACTCACTTTTTTTAGTTTAATTTTTTTAGGCTATGTTTTTTATCGAAAAAAACCCCGAATATAACGTTGTTCATAATTTTTCGTCTTCTTTCCATAGAGATCCATATTAATATATAAAAAACGATTTCTTTTCAAAAAAAAAAAACGATTTATTTTCTTTGTTTTTTGAGAAGCTAAGGTCCATTTTTTATCGAAAAAAATTAATAAATATATCAAAATTCATATCTTTTGTACTCTTTAAACATAGATTAATATTGACGTTATAAAAGAAAAAATATTAAAATTTCAGTTCATATTCATATTTTCAACCTGCTCAGATTTGCATTGTGAATCTGCTCAGATTCGCATTGTGAATCTGCTCAGATTCGCATTGTGAATCTGCTCAGATTCGTATTATGAATCTGCTTAGATTCACAGTGTGAATAATAATAGTAAAATAGATTCACATTTTTAATTCTGAAAGCTAAATTATATACACTTCATATTCACAATGTGAATAAATTCATTTGTTGATTTTACATAACTAATTACGAGTAGTCAAAACGTTAAAATATTATAAAACTACAATAAATATATTTCGATTCATATGCGAATTTCACTTAATTTGTGAATGATCAAAGAGTTGAAATAGTAAGTCAGATTCACATTGTGAATGTTAAATTGAAATATTTACAGTTTAGATTCACAGTGTGAATCTAAATTGTTCGAGTTTTTTTAGTCGATGATGATGTTTATTAATATAACACAAAAAATTGACATTTTTGGTATGATTAGTTTTTTTTAGATAAAAATAAACATAAATTTTGAAAAAAAAACAAAAAACGAAATGGGATTATTCGATAAAAAAATTGATTTTTATATATAAGGATGGATCTCTATGGAAAGATGACGAAAACTCGTGAACAACGATATATTCAGTTTTTTTCGATAAAAAACGTGGCTTAAAAAAATTAAACGAAAAAGGTAGTTTTTTTTAATAAAAATGTGAGTTTTGTGGTATAATCCGATGTATGTGCGTTCGATGTACAAGTGTCACTTGTTATTTAATCATCATTTTTTTATTTTTTAAAAAGTATTGATGTTGATAATAAGTTAGCCAATTATTTATTTGATTCTTAATTTTTAGGAGAAATTTAAATTGGTAGTAAATAAGTTTCAGTTATGATTGTAGATAATTAATTATATTTCTATATTGAAAATCATACAAAATCTTGCTCAATACACAGCCCTCGGTTCCTCTTTTTCTCTCTAGGGATTTGTTGCTTCACTATAGTTTAGGGGGATAAAAGGAAGGGCTTGATGAAGACAATTTATCCTAAAGCCCATCTCTTCTCTATATATATTAAAAGAAAACTTGATGCCATCACATTCAACAATCAGGGTCATTCATTGTGTTTTCTTGATTAATTTCAACCATCGGATCATTTTTGATGATGTCATCATAAAATAAAATAATATTAATATTAACTAAATTAAGTTGACTATGTTTGAAAAGATGAAAGCTTATTAATTCTTACTGAAACTTTTAATTTGAATGTATTGAAGTGAAATAAATATCATCATAATTGTCAAAACATAAATATGGTTCATTCCTTTTTAAAATCAAGTAATTTGTATATACCTTTCATAATTATACAATTTGAAATCAAAGAATTCAAAATAGTATGATATGAATCACAGTATTAATTTCTTCATATCATTTCCAAAATCGTTGTTCAAAATTATATATAAGTATAATCTCATTCCATTGTTATCACAATTTTATGAAATCTGGACTTTGTAAGCTTCATAAGGTTAGCATTTTTTTGATTTACTGATTAATTTATTACATTTGATTATAGTTTATATGTTCATGTGTCAATGGTTTACAA
Organism: Lactuca sativa; assembly: GCF_002870075.4. Lineage (NCBI taxonomy): Eukaryota > Viridiplantae > Streptophyta > Magnoliopsida > Asterales > Asteraceae > Lactuca > Lactuca sativa. The sequence continues at coordinate 27,605,548 of NC_056626.2, forward strand.
GTGGGTTTTTGATACATGGATTTTCCAAAATCGTTGTTCAAAATCTATATCTAGTTTAAAATTGATGTCATGTGAAGTTTATGTGTTTGTATTTTTGTTTTTAGAAGTCAAGTAAAACTTATGTCAAGTTAAATTTTGAAGTCATATATTTTTTATGTTTCATTTTGAGAATTTGTTAAAATCAAAAGTCTATTATTATTGCGATATAAAACGCAAAAACTAGTTAGTTGCTAATGTTTTATGACTTTGTAATATAATGTTTAGGATTTTGTTTAAGAATTTGAGTCTTTTCTACTCCTTCTGGCTCTTGATGTTAAAAGAAAATGATAGATAACAAAAAAAAAAAAAAAATTAAAAAAAAAAAAACCCAAACGAGTTAGTGTATAGATTTCAATTTTTTAATTAATTAGAATAAAGTTATTATTTGTGCATTTTGTCTTTTGTTTAGTGTAGTTACAAGAGTTTTTTTAGTTAGCATCTACATAGAACATCATATTGTCATAGTTACCTAATGCTTTAGTATTTTCATTATTTTGATATTATTTAAAATCGGAGCCTTAATCATTTTTAGATACTTGTAGTTTTTGCTAACTGTTGTACATAGTTCGTTACTCTTGCGATTTTTTATCGAGTTGTAATCTTGTTTTTGTTCCTATGACTTGGAAGAAGGTATATTTGATACTTACTGTACGAATGTGGGCCAAAGTCTAACAAAGTCTGACAATATTACGCTTAGGTCGTTCTATGCATTGTGTGATAACAATATAGTTAGTGATTAAATTGCTTTATATCTTGATCCTACGTGTTCCTTTACTATGTGTTTTGCGGATATTCGTTCTATGTGTTAGCGAATATTGTTATTTTATGTGACTGTTTCATAAAATGTGGGATATTTATCAGAAATACAAGTGGAAATAAGCATGTTATTGATTACGTTTAGTGTTGTGTTGATGATATGTTAGATTTTTTTTTATTATAATTCTTTTTAGCATTTTCATATTGTGTTAATATGATAATTTTATTTTGATGATACTTTAAATTTATTTAGCTAATTAAGCTTGTTAAAATTAACATGTTAGGCTTAGTGTTATGTGTGTTGCTTATCACCTTTTAATTGAAATTTTAAATTTACGTTTTTTATTTCAACACATAGGTATAAATTGAATTTTTGTTGCATAATTATTAAATCTACTTCTTAATTGCAACTCACATAAACTTGGTCTAGGTTTTTATTAAGTATTTGAGAAAATAATTTGTCATATGAGTCTTAATGAATTTGCATTTGTCTTTTCTTTTCTTCGGTTTGCTTTTACATATTGTTATTTTTAAGGACAAAGAAATTTTATGATTTGTGGGATATTTGTAACTTGAATTTTTGTATTAATTTTAACATGAATTTGATTTTAGTTTTATTATTTTTAATATTTTTCTTTTCATTAAATCGTTAGATTTTTTGTTTTGAATATTACTATTCGTTTAAACTAATTTTGTGTGGATTTGTACATACGAAAATTGAAAGCCTTGCAACCATGGTTAAAGTCCCGTAAAGAAATTCATGAGTGAAAAAAAAAACAAAATAACATAAACGGATTTTTGGATTTTTGATAGCAGGTCTCTTCAAATATTCAGATGGAAAGAAAAAAGTTGTCCGATTAAATTAAAATTACCGGTATCTTCTACACTTGTTGATCTTTGATTTGATCGATTTTAATGACGTTTGGTCATGTTTTTGATCTTGTAAACAACCGCTTAGAAAGCTGCTGGTTTCAACTATGGTAGCCCAGTATAAAAGCCCATAATAAATTAAATGGAAGTCCAAGGCCCATCAGGTCTTATCGTAGGCTGGGAAAACCCAGCAAGTAGAAAAAACGATAAAGGAGGAAATCAGGAAATGTGACGGCGCAAAAATGAAAGATTTGTTTTTTCTTGTGTCTTTCGTTTCCTTTTTTCATAGGGAATACGACTTATTAGGGTAATTAATTTATTAGGGTAATTAAGTTTTTGGTATGTTTATATCTGGGTAATTATCTTTTTTTTTTTACACATCTAGATAACAAGCTTGTTGGAAGTGTTCACATATAACCATTATGACCTGCTATAGCAGGTTAAATCCTAAATGTGAACGCTTTCAACAAGTTCGTTACCTGGATGTGTACAAAAAAAAATAGTTATCCAAATATAAACAAAACGAAAAGTAAAAATTAAATTAAATGGATTGTCCCTATGGTTTGGGGGAACTTGTGTTTTTAGTCGCTAACTTATTTTTTTAACTTGGATGGTCATTACTGTTTATTTTTGTTGCGCGTTTGGTCCCTGTCTTACCTAAAAAGACTATTGTGCTCTTATTAATTTATTTTTTAATTTATTTTCTTATTTATGCATTTATTTTTTACATATTTAAAAAAATTAATAGACTACACAAATATGTACGGTCTATTAATTTTTTTAAATATGTAAAAAATAAATACATAAATAAGAAAATTAATTAAAAAATAAATTAATAAGGGCACAATAGTCTTTTTAGGTAAGACAGGGACCAAACGCGCAACAAAAATAAACGTTAAGAACCATCCAAGTTAAAAAAATAAATTACGGACCAAAAAAAAGAATTCCCCCAAACCACAGGGACCTTTCGTGTAATTTAATTTTTACTTTTCGTTTTGTTCATATTTGGGTAACTATTTTTTTTTTGTACACATCTAGGTAACGAACTTGTTGAAAACGTTCACATCTAGGATTTAACCTGCTATAGCAGGTCATAATGCTCATATGTGAACACTTCCAACAAGTTTGTTACCTAGATGTGTACTAAAAAAAGATAGTTACCCAGATGTGAACATACCGAAAAGTTAATTACCTTAATAAGTCATATTCCCTTTTTCTTATATTTTTTTTTGAGAAAGTAATATTATATCTTTGTAGTTCATATATCATTTAGATTAAGATTAAGTTGATGATGTTTTTTTAGAGTAATAAAAATAACGATTTTACGAAGCTCTCAAATTTTGGTTTTGTAATCGGTATTTGTATAACTTTTTATTATTATTAGTATGAGTATTTAATTTTTATTTATAATATTTGATGAATCAAAAAAACAATTAGTTGATTAAGACCGATTAATCTCATTGGGTGTATGTACAAAATTTTCTCCAAAGTATTTGCTCTTAGATTAAAGAAGTTTATATGGAAAGTCATTGGTTTGGAGCAATCAACTTATGTGGAAGGTAAGAGTATTCTAGATGGCCTGATTGTAGTAAATGAACCCTTATCTTGGGCAAAGAGGATTAAAAAGCAAGTGCTTATTTTCAAAGTGGACTTTGACAAAGCATTTGACTCGTTAAATTGGTGCTATTTGGATTCAATTTTGGAGCACATGAATTTTCGTGATAAATGGAGAACTTGGATTCAGGGATGTCTTTCTTCGAGAAAGGCTTCCATTTTGGTGAATGGTTCCCACACTAAAGAGTTTGTCATAAAGAGAGGTGTGAGGCAAGACGATCCTTTATCGTCTTTCTTATTCATCATTGCCATGGAAGGGCTTTGTGTTCTATGAAAGAAGCTTGCGACTGACATATATTTCAGGGTATTTATTTACCTCATGGTGAGCCTATCTTGTCTCATCTTATGTATGCGGATGATGTTATGTTAGTGGGAGAGTGGTCCGAAATTAATTTCTTGGATTTAAATCGAATCTTTAGATGCTTTTTTCTTGCTTTGGGTTTGAAGGTGAATCTTTGTAAAAGTAAGGTCTTTGGTATCGGGATGGGTGATATTGATATTGCTAGGCTTGCTAGTATTTTGTATTGTGAACCCGCTTCTTTCCCATTTTCCTATCTTGGTCTTCCTATTGGGGCTAATATGAAGCTTACTAGGAATTGGAATCCCATTGTGGAGAAATTCAGAGCTAAGCTATCTTTATTGGAGGCTAGATCTCTCTCGTTCGGAGGAAAACTCACTCTTGTGAAATCTGTTTTAAGTAGTTTCCCTTTGTACTATTTCTCAAATTTTAAAGCTCCAAGGAAGATTATTAAGTTGCTAAAAGGTATTCGGAGGAGGTTTTGTGGGGAAGTTATGAGAATAGAAGGAAAATTCATTAGGTGGCTTGGGATGTGGTTACTAAACCCAAGAATTTGGGAGGTTTTGGAGTGGGGTGTCTTAGATTGATGAATCTTGCGCTTCTTGCAAAATGGTTGTGGGGGTTAAAAGTGGAATATAATACTCTTTGGTCCTCTTGTGTTAGAGCTATTCACAACATCAATTGTATTTATGCGAAACCTTTGGCTAAATGTGGTATTCCTGGGATGTGGCTTATGATATATCGTAGCACTTAGGGGTTGGAGGAGTGGAATATTTGTCTTGATGATCTTTTTTGCAGGAAATTAGAGGTTGGAAATCCAACTCATTTATGGAAGGACAAATGGTGCAGAGATATAACTTTAAAATATACTTTTCCGTAGTTATACAAAATTGAGTCAAATAAAAATTGCAAAGGTTTTAGGCAGGTTGGTGGGTAGAGATGGTTCTATTTTGCTTACAGATTGGAAGAGGCTGCCGAGGAGGGGTAAAGAGATGAATGAGCTTGAGGGTTTAGAAACTGTTATGGTAGGTACAAATCTATCCATTTATGATGATATGTGGGTGTGGAAGGGTAGTTCTTCAGGGCTGTTCTCGATTTCATCTCTTAGAGGTTTGATGACGTTAAATCTCAGTGCAAATGGTAGCATGGATGACTTTCAATGGGTGAGTTGGGTCCCTATCAAATTAATTGATTCGTTTGGAGGTTACTTTGTAACAAGATCCCGGTTGCTTATAATTTATTGCTTAGAGGGGTTGTAATTAATGAGGTGTCTTGCAAATGGTGTGGTTGTGAGGTTGAGTCTGTAGAGCATGTACTTTTTAATTACTCTTTTTCTGCTTATATTTGGATTTGGTTTGGAGACTGAAGTGGCCTGTTTGTTACTACTCCTACTTGTATCGAGGACTTGATCTCTATATTGAAGATTATGGGGGGGGGGGGGGGGGGGGGGGGGGGGTAAAAAGAGGAAAAAAACTGGAGCTGACGTTTTTAAACTTGGTGGTGTGAGTTATTTGGAAAGCTCGTAATGCTTTAGTCTTTAACAATAGGAGAAGTTCCTCTCTTAATGCGGCATATGGAATTCAATTGTTATCTTTTAATTGGTTTCAAAATAGATCGATGATTAGAAATAGTTGTTGGTCGAATTGATCTATTTCTCCTTTTTTTGCTTGTATTTTGTAATTTGTGCTAGCTTCTTGCTAGTTTCTATTATTAATATATATGTTGTTCAAAAAAATTGATTAAGAATAATTATGTATAAGTTTGATTGTATTCTATGAATGCGATTTCAAATTAATTTTCTAAGTCATTCTTATGTTTTTATTCATGAGTTCAAATGTTTTAATGATATTAGCTAGTTGATTTTTTTTATTGTATAATATTTTTTCAAAAGATTAGTAATAAATAATTTTTGTAGATGTTTTATCTTATTTCTAAATCATGAAGTTGTGTTCTCCTGAATAGAAGTGTAAACCTTTGACTCACTTTGGATTTTACGATTCTTAAATCATAATGCTAGTTAATTTTCGTGAACAAATACTAATTTGACTCATGAATTTGATTAAACAGATATATTAAAAACTTATCTAATCACCATATTATTTATGAAGAATCTAGGTGGTTCAAGCTTTTGTGTTGCTATAGGTAAATTGGAATCCATCAAACCTATTGCACCACAAAATTATGATGAATAGTAAATTAATTGAACTTGCGATTTAACCTGATATCGGAACTTTCTATTTCCTAGATTTTATATTTTTTTCATTTTAGTCGTTTATTTAAAATTAGTCTTTATCACATTTTAGCATTATGAGAAAAGTCACTTATCATTTTATATTTTGTTTTCAATTTGTGAACAACATACAGTAGTTTCCGGTAAAAAAAAAATCAATCCATTCAAAGTCTTAAAAGGCAATATGAAGCCCCAAACAAATTACTAAAGATAATAATTCATTGGAACCCGTAAAGGCAACATGAAGGTTGTGATCATTTGTTTAAGAATCCAGTCAGTTGCAAATATTCAAAGCCATTTTGAAGACATGAATCATAAGTTAAAGATGCTTTGAAAGGAAAAGAAATAGAAAAGAAGGGGCCAGGGAAAAAAGAAGACAAAAAAAGAAGATATGAATTAGCATATCAATCAAGATAATGGAGGAGATATACTAAAACATGCAATGTGTACCTAATCGGTGGTGGAATACCACGTGCTTCCTATCCTACAACGTTACTTCCTCATGGAGAATAAGGTCATGACTAACCTTCATGGTAAAAATGGAAAGAATGAATGTGAAGTGATATATTGCAAACCTTCAAAGCCACTATCAACTTTGAGATTGTTGGGGGAGGATATTTTAGAGAAACAAAAAGGGATAAGGAGAAGAAGAAAGAAAAATAGTAAATAGAAAGAAGACATGCATTAGTGTCTTTTTCAAGATAGTATATGGGATTTGTGGAACACATGCATTAGGTCTGTGGTGAAATTCCAGTTGTTTCCTCTCGTACATCATGGCCTCTCATTGAGAAGACCATCATTACTCGCTTTGATGCTGAGAGTAAGAAGAAGAAAGGTGAAGGAGAATCGTGTTCTTGAAAATTTCCACCATAACGTATTCTTCAAGATAATGGAGGGGATATATATAACTTCAATAACATGTACGCGGGAGAGTGGAGAAGAATGACGGTAGAACATGTTTCACTGTTACCTCCTGCAAATGGAAATGCACTTGAAGCCACCACCTCCCATATTACGTGCCAAATGTTTTGGGTGCACTGACCTTCTAAAACTGGCATTATTTATTGTGTATATATATATATATATATATATATATATATATATATATATATATATATATATATATATATATATATATATATATATATATATATATATATATATATATATATATATATATATATATATATATATATATATATATATATATATATATATATATATATATATATATCATTTACTTATATGCAATAACTTCTTTTGAATAGGGTTTATTCCATAAAAGTCATTATATATACAACCTTATTCCGTTTGAGTCACAACTTTATATTTTATTCTTCATTTGCCATTATATTTTAAAAAACGTTTTATTTTTGGGCCTTTGGCCGGTCACCAAGTCATGATGATATGTTGGTTTCATATTTTTCTCAGTGTGCATTTAGTCCCAACATTTACGTATGAGTTTGTATTTAGCCCTAACATTTTTTCGTTCGTGTTTGCCATTATTTTTTAGAAAATTCTTCACTTTAGCAATTGGCCAGTCACGAATAGATATTTTAAAATGTATTAACTTAAAATGAAAAAAGGAAAAATATAAAGGCAAGAGTCGAAAGTATGACTTCTCCTTGAATGATGGTGCGTGTTAGCTACTAAGTTAATGGCTCTTTTTTTTATTATAAGTGTTTTTTGTATTTAATATACACATGTATTTTAAAATGATGGAAAAGGCCTAGTGTAAGCCATAAGTTCGTGACATCTAATAAACAATATGACATGTTAATCTTTGAGCCAATAAGAATTATTAATTCATTCATAACTCATCTAAGAAAAAATCGAATATTTATAATGACATATTTGTTAAGAAACCAAATACTTTTAAAGATTCAAATACTTCGTGACATCATGTTTATTAGATGTCACGGCCTCAAGACTTATACTAGGTTTTTTTCCTTTATTTTAAAATACATGTGTAAATTAAATACAACAAACGCTGATAGTACAAAAAAGAGAGCCATTAACTTACTAGCTAATACGCCTCGCTTCGCCTAGAGGGGTGAGGCGTATTAGCTAGTAAGTTAATGGCTCTCTTTTTTGTACTATCAGCGTTTGTTGTATTTAATTTACACATGTATTTTAAAATAAAGGAAAAAAACCTAGTATAAGTCTTGAGGCCGTGACATCTAATAAACATAATGACATGCTAATCTTTAAGCAAATCAAAATTGTTAATTCATTCCTAACTTATCTAAGAAAAAGTCAGTTATTTCTGTTGACATATTTTTTGAGAAATAAATATTTCTAATGACATATTCATTAAGAAACCAAATAAATGATAACTTTTATTGGCTCAAAGGTTGACATGTCACATCGTTTATTAGATGTAGAGGTGGTAAAAATTGACACGACACGAAACCGACACGAAATAAACGGGTTGACACGACACGACACGAAAATTAAATGGGTAAGGTTAGGGTTGAGAATTTCAACTCGAATATGACTCGAAAATGACCCGTTTATTTATATGCAAGTTTTTTGAATTATTTAAATAAACTTGAAAGATACAAAACCAAAACCATAAGTAAAAGAAAACCTTCGAATTGAATTGTTTTGTAATGTTGAAATGACTTAGCCGTCTAGATCAAGACTTCATTTCAGTTTTTCCATTCTCTTCCAAACTACTTAGTCTCTTTCACCACTCTCACATCCTCGTGACCTTGTCATCCACCTCCCCAAATCCCACTCTTTTAATTTTGTCATCTGAACTTGCTATGACTTCATCTATTCTGCCTCCAAACTATTAGTTTTTCCTTTCCGCCTACCCAACTCCTACTCTTTCAACATGCTTAATCTTTTAACCTCACATGACACAACATATTTCAAGGTATAGCCCTAACCCGAAACCCGACACGAAAATAAACGGGTTGACACGACACGACACGTTAATTAAACGGGTCAGGTTAGGGTCAAGCACTTTCAACCCGTTTAGTGTTTCGACACGACATGACACGAACCCGACACGACACGACACGATTGCCACCTCTAATTAGATGTCTCGAACTCGAGAATTACATTAGATCTTTTTCCTTCATTTTAAAAAATAGGTGTACATTAAATGCAACAAACACTGATAATACAAAAAAGAGAGTCATTGGCTTGCTAGCTAACACGCTTCACCCTCAAGGAGACGTCACAATTTCGACTATTGCCTTCGTTTTTTCTTTTTTCATTTTAAGTTATTACCTTTTAAAATACCTATCCGTGACTGACCAATGGCTAAAATGAAATTTTTTCTAAAAAATAATGGAAAATGGGGAACAAAAAAATGTTGGTGCTAAATGCAAACTCATATGTAAATGTTGGGGCTAAATGCAAACTCATACGTAAATGTTGGGCCTAAATTCAAACCGAGAAAAATACGAAACCAACACGTCATCATGACCTGTTGATGACCGACCAATGGCCTAAAAATAAAACGTTTTCTAAAATATAATGAAAAATGACGAACAAAAAATAAAATTGGGGCTAAAACAGAAGGAAGTTGTATATATAACTTTTGTGGAATAAACCCTTTTGGATAATAAGACTATACACGTCGACGAGGAGCTTCCTCTCGTCACCTATTTGGCTGTCTGCCTCGATCAATATATTCTAAAGGAGTGTATTTCGCTTTGTAACTTCACTTGAGTTTTTCTCTTAGCTTGCCACCAATTGCTTTTATATTTTCCACTCACCACCTTTGAAAACCACCACCTGCTTCGTTTCAAGCATCGAAGAAAATGTGTTGAATCATCGATTGATGTAGATTACACTGCCTTCCTCACATATGACACATCAAACTTTTTTTTTCTATCGTTTCCTAGAGTTCCTCTCTTCAACATAAAGTTCAAGGTTTCTCTTATATTATCCTCTTGCTCCCATTTTCTTGCCTTGCTCTAAAATGAAGAAACAAACTTGACAAGCGTTTCAAATATTCCAATTTTATCGACCGCATATGACACATGGATCGATGAGGGAGGCGAACAAAGACACGTCGACTGGTAGTTTTTCTTTCTCCAATTAAAAATGGGTGACTGCCTATTCCAAAACTTGAGAGAAAACACAACGATATTATCTCCGGATGTTGTTCTTATCATCTCCATGGACAGACCGCTCAAGAATATGTCATGGTATAATCAAAGGAAGATGACTTCTCCATCTACTATTTTATTTCTGGTCACTGTTGATTGAAGTGGTTACATGAACCCTAATCTTACACAAAGTTTTTTCTTTAACTTTTGCTCATTATCTACATCAATTCTCTTTTCTTCTTGAGAGAGTGAGAGTGGTTGGTTTTATAGCAGTTTATAGGGTTCATTGCCCTAAAATATTGTCAAGGTTGTCAAGTGGGTTGAATTTGCTTCTCAATTTACACAACAAAAGATGTACCCTTTAGCGGCGACAAAAGCCGTCGCTATTGATGTCCAATGTCGTCGCTAATACCTTTAGCATCGACATGTCGACTCTAACGTTGCAATTACCTCGTAGCTAATACTCGTTTGTCGTCGCAAATACAGTCGTCTCTAATACGTGTCGTCCCTAATACCCGTAGGTCATCGCTATTGACGTCGTCTCTATAGGTATTCCGGCCACCGGCCGGAGTTTTTGTAACGCCTGTGTTTCCGGGCTTGCCATTTTTAGCAATGTAATAGTCTAGGTTAACCTTTGTAACCCGTTTTGAAATAATAAGACTGTATTATTTGAGTATTATGTGTTTTGTGCTTAATTGCTTAATTATGTGGTTTGATTAATTAAGAATAAAAATAAGCGTCAAAATTTAAGTGTAAAATAAACTTAATATCTTTGGATAATGTTGTAGTAGTTGAAACGAGGTTTCCGAATATATATAGAACGCCCAAATCTGACTTCGTATGAGGAAGTTATGATTTATTGAAGTTTCGGCTTAGCGGTGTGCAGCCTGAAATACTCGATTTGAGATCGAGTGGTTTTTAGCCGAAGCATTCTAAACGAGGATCGAAATTCTCGTTGTTGGTATCAAAGCGATAAAAAGTTAGGCGAGAACGGACGTCAAACGAAGAAGTTATGAATTTATAACGAAATTTTTCTGTCGCGGCCTATTAAAAATAAATAATAAAAATAAAGTCGAAATTAGCCGACGAAGTCTAAACGAAAGTTGTAGAGCGTAGTCTCACCTTTCCGTGGATATAAAGAACGTCGAAAACAGAGTTCGTATGAAGAAGATATGAATTTCTGAAGTTTATTAATTATTTTGGAATTAAATTAAATCATTAATTCGGAAGCTTTATCCGAAGAGTAGTCACCGATCTGATTCGAGGTACGCGCCGCGTACTCGTGTACGCCCCGTGTACTCCGAAGGTGTCGACATCGCAACAAGTGGCTTCGGATACGTAAGCAGTGACGTTTCTCGGACCAGTACGCCCCGCGTACTGGCGTACGCCCCGCGTACTCCGAGGCTCCAGCCTCCTATAAATAGGATCCGAAGGCAGCCGAGTCTTTTGCCAATTTCTTCTCTTCTCTCTCCCGTTTTGCATCGTTTTGCGTGCCAGAAATACCCCCGAAGCCCCGGTATCATACTCTAGCCCCGAGGCAAGTCCCGAGATCCCGAAGATCCCGAGAAGTGTGGTTCCCGAGTCGAAGCTCTGCCCGCGAGAAGTTCGATTTTTGTAGAGATCTTCCAGATCTGCTGAGGATTACTACTTCTGCAGGTCGTAGTGCTGTCCGATCATCTTCCGATCAAGTGAGTGTATACTACCTTTCATAAACACGATAATAATACAAGTATGGTTCGAGTGTATTAAGTATATTGTTGTTTATATGTGTGAGTGTGTAGTTACTTTCTTCTAACGCATGATTATGAAGTATTTTATACGAAATACGTGTTATGTGTAGAATTTGTTGTTATGTGTGTGAATGTATGTTCACCCTCTTCCATCTCATAGATCTGAATTGCTTTCTATGAAATACGTGTTACGTGGGTATGCCTCATCTGTTATGTGGGATATATATTGAATGAAAATGATATACAGGTTTCAAACTATGTATGAAAGTATATATTTTATCTACTAATATGTTGGGTAGAACATGAGTAGATAGTTGGTGTGTAAAAAACAGATGAGAGACCTCGATGTTGTTGTTGTTGTTGATCTAGTTATTCAGCGGAGTATGGATAACGACCACGGACTCTTTCTAGACAGTCCAGTGGAACGCTAGCAGGTTCATAACCTGTAGGTGTTGTGAACGATGTGTTCACCGGTGTACTCTATCCCCCTCATGGTTGCCTTTAGGATATCTATTGTTGAGGAAACCCCTTAGCAGTAATGTCCGTCCCGATGAAAATCCTAGATTAGGTCCCTTGAGATAGATGTTATTTTAGGGACGTAAAGTGAGGATAACGGGAATGGGTAATCGGGATAGTGATTGGTTGGTGAAATTAAATATAATTAATTTATTGTGGGTTGAAAACCACATATGCTCACAGGCTCCCAAGCCTGACCCACTCAGTTTTATTTGTATTACAGGAAGTGGCGCAAGGGCGTAAGATGGATGAATCATCGAGCTGTTTTGTTTACAAGTCTGTATATGTATATATTTGTTGAATGACTTGTAATGTTATCGTTTATGCTTTATGGTCTGTATCGGAACATGACATCCCGAGTTTTGATTATATAATAAAAATGCATCTCTTGATGAAATGCTTTGATAAATATTATTTTATCATGTTTTGTTTTGGGAACAAATTCCGCAACACTTTTAAATCAAAAGGATTTACTCTGAAATTATTTTAAAAAGCATAAATGAAATCGGTCTTTTCTGGCCGTGATTTTGGGGATGTCACAGTTGGTATCAGAGCATTAGTTTAAGCGAACTAGAAATTTGTAGGATTTCTAGACTTAAACTTAGAATGATAAGTGGAATTTTGAGATGTGTGTCTGTTGGATTTTAGACACGAGCACTAGTTTATTTTAGGTAAGTTGTCTAAAAAGCTTTTATGTGCTAAATGTTATATGTTTCCATATATGATATTAATTGTTCGGATCTACGGTCTGTTGCCGACCGGATCTGGAAACCTTATGTGTGTAGGATTCTAAGCGTGTGTATACGGTATTAGAACTAGCATGTAAACGTTTCGGAGTAATAAGGATGATTTGAATATCTATCGTGAATGAGGATCTAATTTCACCTTATTCGGTATGTAGATCAAAAAAATGGTGAGAACAAGGAGTGGTGTTGGAAATGCGGATGAAAACAGGAATCAACCGCCAGTTATTGAGCAAATCCCTGTTGTAGCAGCAGCACCAGAACCAATAACAACGGCTGCGGTGCAAGCCATGATTCGGGCTATGCTAGCCGAACAAAGGGAGGAGATGCGACAAATGTTGCATAATAATAGGGATGAACCTATCATACCTATTGATGAACCTGAATTGATTCCCGAGCAATCGGAGGAAGGGAACAATAGTCGTATGATGAGTCAAGTTGGGACTCAAGGGGAACGAAGAAACGATCCAGAAAGGAGAAACAACAAGGATGGGCGAATGTACAAGAACTTCTTGGGTGCCAAACCGCCAAGTCTTTCTGGGAGCCCAAAGCCTGTTGAGATAATGGATTGGATCTCCGAGATGGAGATGACATTTGAAAGTTGCGACTGTAGCAACAAATAGAAGACCGTCTTTGCAGTTAGACAACTGAAGACTGGAGTCTTGAGTTGGTGGAAGTTGTTGGCAGATACTATGCCACGAGGAGAAGCCCTGAAAATGTCATGGGAGGAGTTCTTGGAACAACTAAGGGTGCAGTATTGTTCAGAGATAGATCTGATTGATCTGAACAATGAGTTCCAAAACTTGAAGAAGGGGAAGATGAGCATAGACGACTATGCTACTGCATTTATTGAGAAAATGAAGTTGTTTCCGTACCTAGTGCCAACGGAACTCTCCAAGATAGAGAGGTTTGCTAATGGACTGCCTGCCGACTTTGGTCCGACAGTCAAGATGGCAACTACTCTGAAAACGGTTGTTCGTGCAGCTAAGAATGTGGAGGCCCAGCAGAAGGAAAAGGGTCTGGAAAGGACAGATGTTGGTGAAAAGAGGAAGTTCGATGGAACTTCAGGGCCCAACAAGAAAAACAAGTTCTCAAAGTCTGGTTCGAGGGGAAGTGGAGGTGAAACGAAATGGTGCGACAAATGTAAGAAGAAGCATCATGGAAGATGTGAGGTGGCGAACACATGCTACAAGTGTGGAAAGCCAGGGCACTATGCCAATGAGTGTACCCTCACTAAGAAAGTTTGCTATGGTTGTGGCGAGGAGGGACATATGTCGAGGGACTGCCCGAAGAAGAAGGAGGAAGCTAGACCCAACATTCCGCCAAAGCCAAAGGCGAGAGCATTCCAGATGACACTGGAAGCTGCTAAAGATGAAGCTGATGTCGCTTTAGGTACCTTTCTCGTTAACGAATTGCCTGCCCAAATTTTATTTGATTCTGGAGCCAACTACTCCTTTATATCGCATGAATTTGGTAGAAAGCTAGCTTTGCCTGTTGTTAGACTAGATGATGCCTTATTAGTCGAAGTTGCTAGTGGCAAGTTTGTACCTGTTAGCCATCGTATGAAAAACATCTTAATTGATCTGAATGGGAATAAGTTCCACGAGGAATTATTGCCTATAGAACTTAATGGTTTCGAAATCGTGCTTGGAATGGATTCGCTTAGCGCCAATGATGCCGAAATTTTATGCAAGAAGAAAATAGTCAAAGTAAACCCGCCTGGGAAAGATTCGTTTATGGTGTATGGGGACAATCGCAGAGTGAATTCTGGAATCATTTCATTGATGAAAGCCAGAAAATGTTTGACCAAGGGATGTACATCATATCTAGCATTCGTGATTGATGCTAAGAAGGAAAAGAAGGTGATGCAGAATATTCCAGTGGTGTGTGATTATCCGGAAGTATTTCCCGAAGATCTTCCTGGATTACCACCAGATCGACAAGTGGAATTCTGTATTGACTTGTTGCCAGGAACGACGCCAATTGCGAAAGCACCTTATCGATTAGCACCGACGGAGATGAAGGAGCTAATGATGCAACTTCAGGAGTTATTGGACAAAGGTTTCATTAGACCTAGTTCATCACCCTGGGGAGCTCCGGTGTTATTTGTGAAGAAGAAAGATGGAAGTATGAGAATGTGCATTGATTACAGAGAGCTGAACAAGGCAACAATAAAGAATAGATATCCGTTGCCAAGGATTGATGACCTGTTTGATCAATTGCAAGGTTCGAGCTATTTCTCGAAGATCGATCTAAGGTCAGGATATCATCAACTGAAAGTAAGAGAGCAGGATATAGAGAAGACTGCATTCAGAACTAGATATGGACACTACGAGTTCTTGGTTATGTCGTTTGGACTAACCAATGCTCCGGCAGCGTTCATGGATTTAATGAATAGGGTTTGTAATCCTTTCCTTGATAAATCCGTGATAGTGTTCATAGACGACATTCTGATTTACTCGAAAAGCCAAGAGGAGCATGGCAGACACTTGCGAGAAGTGTTAGAAGTCTTGAAGAAGGAGAAGCTGTATGCTATGTGTCTTCGTCTTCGTCTTCCCCATCATTGTTTTCCTCTTTGTTGTTGACTTGGTTTTTAAAGGAGCGGATAATGTCTCCAATGGCCGTCACAAATGCTGGGTTTTGATGAAAAGCTTTCACATCAACATCCTACAATTAAGTCACAAGCACATTAAGTCATTAACCATTCAACAAACTATCAAACCATCAAAGCACCAAATTAATTAAGTCGTTAACAATTTAACAAACTATTCAATGGCCAAATCAATTAATTCTTTAACAATTTAACAAACTACCGAGCTACCAAAAATTACTACAAATACATCAAGTTCTTAACAATAACAAAGCTACCAAATTCTTTAAGAATTTAACAAGTATCTGTGTAGGTTGCGGTGCTTGTGACTGTGACTACCATTGGGATGGAGCACTTGTACCCACAGCTGAAGAAGCTTTAGGCCCAATGCCTCTCACATGCCCTCTTCGTGTACCCAACACCTTCTCAAATATTGCGATCCAATCAATGGTGTCTGGATCACCACCATAATCGGCTATGTGATGAGTCTGTAGAGCAGCCTCAGCAACTAAGACATTATGTATTTCACAAAGATTGTTAATATATGTTAAAACTAACACATAAAGATATGATTACAACAAATACAAACCTTATTTTACTAGTCAAATATAAAGATTTTTTTAATCATTCTCTCTCCCAAACACTTCAGTGTCTGCTAACATATCACTATCATAATCAAAATCTTCCTCATCATAACCAGTCTTGCAATCAGACACATTATTGATGATACTCGTTGGTGAGTCAACTTCAATATCATCTTCGACCGATTGAGAATTTTGAAAGTACTGGCTAAAGTCGATTGAGCGAGTGAAATTAGAAACATTACTAAGAAAAAACATATACATCTTTTTTTTTTTTTTTTTTAATTTTAATATAAAAGAAGAGACTTAAACTAAAAAAACTTATTTATTATAGCATTGTAATTTAGCATCTTAATTTTAATTTTGATTTTTTATTATGGCATTTTACTTATTTTTTTTTTTCCATATATTGATTTTTAATCTCAACTTAACTTTGTTTTTATTTTTCTATTTTGAGTAATTATAACTAAGTAGATTTAGCGTCTTAATTTTTCATTTTTATTTTTTCTTATAACATTGTACTTTAAACGATATTATATATTTATTAATTATATCATTTTTTTTCATATTTTGGATTTTTAATCTCAACTTATTTTTGTTATTTATATCATAACCTACAATTTACACACATACAAATACTTTTTTTTCTCCATATTTTTAGTTTTAATATCAACTTATTTTTATTTTTTATTTTTCTAATACACATACACATATATATACATATTTCCAATTATAACATCATATACATACATAGGGGTGTTCGTTTGGATGGATCGGTTTGATTCGATCCAATTAATTGAATCCAAATTAATTTCGGTTTTCAAACCATGTATCCGAATAGTCCAAACTAAATTCAAATCCGATCCGATCCGAACCAATTACAATTCGGTTGGATCGGTTTTTATAATTCGGTTTTCAAAAACCAAAACATTTTAAAATGACATATAATTATAATATTACCCAATTTTACACAAGAAATGAAAACAAATTATTTAGTTGTGATTTGAAATTTATAAAAAAGTACTAAGAAGATATATTGTAGTTAAATATTTTATAGATAGAAAACTTTTGAGAGAAAATGCATATTAATGTTTTTTATCGGCTGAAATGTTTTTTAACCTATTTGAAAAATTAAATTACATAATTAATATATAACTGTAGATATATATTATAAATAATAAATGTTTATTCGGCTTTTTTGGACTATTCGGTTCTTATTTTATAAAGATAACCAATCTGAAATCCAAAATAATAATTCGGTTTTGTTGAAAACCAATCCAAAAATCCGAATATCCAAACCAAATAGTCCAATCCAAATTGTCCAATTGGACAATTCGGTTTTATCCAGATAGTGAACAGCCCTATACATACAATATACACACATACATTTCACATACAAATACACATAGATATACATTGTTTTTATTTTTATTTTTCTATTACAACATTGTACAATTTCATATTTATTTTTATTTATAGCATCTTAGTTATTTTGTTTTTTTTATTGTAGTATAATACTTTAAAAGACATTGTGTATTATAACATCCTATTTTTTTTTTCCAATTATACAATCTTATATATTTCACATTATAACATCAAATACACATACATATACATTTCACATACACTTACACATACATATATATTTTTGCAATTATAACATCATGTAAAAACAATATACACACATATACATTTTTACATACATATACATACATTTTTACATACATATCCACACATACACATACATATTAATATATATATATATATATATATATATATATATATATATATATATATATTTCACATACAAATACATACATTCCATATACATACATACATTTTCATATGGATTTTTTCATATATCTACACCCATATACATATATTTTTCACATATATATATATATATATATATATATATATATATATATATATATATATATACACACACACATTTCACATACCAATACTCTTATACACACATTTGTTCATACATACACATATATTTCATATAAAATTAAATACACATATAAATATACATTTTACATACAAATACATCTATACACACATTTTTTCATATACATATACATTTTACATACAAATTAATACCAAAATTTCATATACCTACAATAAAAACAGAAAAAGAAAGAAAAAATTACCTGGAAATCACTGTGTTGGTGGTGTTGTTGTTGTACTCGTCGGAAAAATAAGGGGTCACCGGAGAAGTAATTTTTCACCAAAAACTCACTGTGAAACCACCAAATTCACAACAAAATCCGAAATTATCATACAATTTGGTTCCAGAAAAATAATTGAAAGAAAAAGAAGGAAGGAAGCTAGTACCACAGCCGAGTTCTCGCCGAAAATGTATCACAGCCAAGTTATCGCCGTAAATTGTAACACAACCGAGTGAAATGAAGTGGGGGAGAGGAGAAGTGAAGTGGAAAGGCAAAAGGAGACGGTTTTGTGGTTGTGGTCGCCGGAAATCGCCGATGAAGATTGCCAGTTCGCCGGAAATCGCCGATGGAGAAGTGAGGGGTTTTTTTTTGTTGTCACAGAACACAATTCAGGGGTAAAGGGGACAAACCCTTTAGCGGAGACAGTATTGTGGCGACAATGAGGTAATTGTGACGACTAGATGGAGGGAACATACCCCGCGTATTTTTTAGTGACTAGTAGCAACGACGGCGTTTCTATTGGCGTCACCACTATTGCTTTGATACGGAATAACCTTGCTCGTTGGATCACTTCAAAAAGGAACGACCAAGATTGACTCTAGGCGAAGTCACACGGATTGATGTTCTAGACCATTAGAGGCGACCTTTTAGCGGCGACATGGCTTTTTAGCGACGACATAAATGCGTGTTGTCATGTGTCGCCGCTAATACCCTATGTCATCTCTAATACTATCGCCCCTAATACCTTTATTTCTTGTTGTGTTAGACATTTGTTAGATCATTTTGATGGAGAATCTTCTCTAGGTCATCAATATGGTATAGAGAATGAGTGCTTTCATTTATACTTATGAATTTAAGAGAAAACACAGAGTTACACTTAATATGTTCGATGAATCAGTGAGACATAGGGATTTATTTTTCACCAAATATAAGGTTATTGGCACACCATTAACTGGTTTTCTAATAGGCCTTTACAACATAAAAAGTGAAAAATATTTTCTTTTTTATTTTCACAATGCTTACATTTTCAAATAAATAAGCAGAAAGAAGCATGATGCAAACCTTAACCTTATTAAGGTAAAAATACCATGTGGCTATTTTGTTTTAAGAAATAATAGGTGACCTGTATTTTTTAGGTTGACCTATTGTCAAATATTGGTTTCTCCTCGCATCATAAACATATCATAAATGTTGGTATTTTTTCAATAAAGTGTATGCATTAAAACTTCTAAATAACATATGTAAAAAATGTTGCTTATTATTATTCATTATTTCTTATAATATGGATTTTACATTTCTTATTTACAAATTACTCTTTTGACTACTTAGGGGCAGTTTGACAGGATTTGAATTTTTAAGATCTGAATTTTTAAGAGGTCTGAATTTTTAAGAGGGTTTGACTATAAGATTTAAATTTTAAAATGATGTTTGGTTGGAACCTCTGAGTTATTGTGCTGAATAATAAAAATGACAAATTTACCCTTGTCTATCATTTCTTTCAAGATTAAACTGCACAAATGGTCCCTGTGGTATGTCGAAAATTGCCACTTTGGTTCAAAAAGGTTTGGACTAGCACCAGTGGTCCAAAACTTTCATTTTGTTGCGTCTTTAGTCCAATCTGTTTTGATTTTTTTCAAAATGACAGATCTGCCCTTGTTAATATATTTTATCTTTTTTCTTATTTTTTTCCTGATTTTCAGATTTAAAAAAAAAACATGAAAATAAAAATAAAAACAAACCTCTCTATCTCTCTCTAAAAAACATGAAAATAAAAAAATCTCTCTCTCCCTCTGTAAAGTCCCGAAAAACAGATCTACCAATGATCAAAGATAATAACAGATGCAAACACGAATTAATAAGCAAATATAGAACAAAAGACCAAGCTTGCATACACTTCAATGCTATAAAACGTCTGATACAACTTGGGAGTATACGAAAGCATCAACAACCAACAATGACTGACACAACTCGCTATTTATAGACTTGACTAAGGACCGTAAGGTGTTTACGGCCGTAAAGAGTTTACGGCCGTAAACCCATTCTGACCGTAAACTCATGACAAAACAATCATAATTACATATCTACTGCTATCAACGACTATGCCTAGACCAAACCACTATACAGGGTCTTTCAATCTCCCCCTTGGTTTGGACTAGCTCGGCCCCATTCCTTTCTTTACCAGCATGACATCCATTTGGCCCATAGCACCATTCCACATCTGCTTGCTCAAGATCTCAGCAACCATCCTGGTATACGCCTTGGCTCCCTGCTCATAGATATCTTCAACCAGTTTAATCTGAAAATTGCTCAGATAATGAATATCCCACTTCCTGAACTGCAGTAGGTCTCTTCAATCATACAGCCGTATGCACCCATTCTTGAGCTTAATGACTGCATCACAAGTACTCTCATCATAAGCCCAACACTCCATAGAACCGAGCGATCCATCTTGATAACCTTGAACAATGGGAAATTGTTTAACTTGAGTCGTGGGTGGCCACATAACCAATTGTAGAGGTTTATTAGAAGAAGCTTCAAACACATCTGGATGTTCTAGAATGACTGACTCAGCAGTTGGCATTGTAGGAAAGCCCTTCTTTACTTGCTCATCCAGAAAGAATTTGAACTGTGAAACTTGAGGATTGTTTAATAGATTGATAAAAGGAGCTTGTGATAACTCCGTATACAACTCTGAATTACCACTCTTTATACAACTCTGAATTACCACTCTTGCGAATAATAATCCAAAGTCGAAGAGGATCATGAAATCCCCAAGCAGCCACACCCGACCGATCTCCAAAAGTATCTCTGAACCAAACAATTTCAAGATCAGTGACAGTGATCAAAGATCCTCCTTTAGAAGTGCTCTGAGTAACATTTCTCTTGAATAACAATTGCCCCTTTTCAGTATCATCTTCTTGATTTTTCCGAATGATCTCTTGAATATGAGAAGCCATAGGAGGAACAACTGCAATACGTTCAGCAGAACCAGATAATTGACCAGCTGGCACATCTAATAGATATGCTTGCACATGTAGATTTATTCTTTGTTCTTCTATGCTTGTTTTATACTTCTCTCCAAAATCATCCTCCAATTTCCTTTTCAATTCGAAGTAGCTCGAAGTTAGCAGATTGAAATGTTCTTGAAGATCAGAAATCTGCTTATTTTTCACTTTCTTATCCCTTTTAACTTCTGCCAGCTGTCCGCCAAGATAAGTTCTATCTGACTGAAGCTTAGACACTTGAGTACGAAGCTCAATGTTCTGAGCACGAAGTTCAGCTACTTGAATATCAAGCTCTATGTTCTTCTGACTTAGCACAGAGATCTCCTTTCGTAAACTATCAAGAGACGGATCATCATCTGGAGCACCCCCTTCGTTTATAGAAATGTTCTTTCCTTGAGGACTGGGCGAACGAAGCTGTTCTTCTGCCATATGCAAAGCTATCCTCTCAGAAGCTGCATCCCTATTGAATCATGGAACAGGAAAACCAGGCGGAGCTGAAGGGCCGCCAACATCAAATACTGAACTAGGTCCAGTTGCAAACATCTTTGTTGTAGAAAGTCGTGTAGTAGCAGTAGTAATTGGTGGTGTAGGAAGACCACTGACCAAACTAGTAATTAGCTCGGATTGTCTTTCATCAAGTCTTCTCCTCTTTGATTGAGGTTGGTTAGCTTTGGCATTGAACTTAGGATTGTCATCTAGGTGAAGAAGGGTGCGAGGACAGCCAAATACTCGAAAATGACTAACTAACGGTTTGTGACCATAGTAAATTTCATATGGAGTTTTCATTTGAGCTTTGTTGATGAGTACTCGATTCTGAACATAACAGGCAGTGTTTATTGCCTCTGCCCAAAAGAAAACAGGAAGCTTGGAGTCACACAACATCGTCCTTGCAGCATCCTTAAGTGTTCTGTTTCGCCTCTCAGCAACACCATTTTGTTGAGGTGTGTGAGCGGAACTAAATTGACGCAGGATCCCCTTCTCAGAGCAGAAGTGATTGAGAACAGAATTCTTCAATTCCGTTCCATTATCAGTGCGAAGTGCCTTCACCCTTTGATTGGTCTGATTCTCAACAAGTATGATGAACCTCTTGATCAATTCAGTGACGCTAGCTTTGTTGGATAGAAAGAAAACCCACGTAAAACGAGAGAAATCATCAATCACAACTAGACAGTAGGAACTCCTATTGATTCTTAGCACGTTCACTGGACCAAATAAATCCATGTGAAGAAGTTGTAGAACCTGACTTATTGAGTTAACTTGCTTCGGCAAATGTGGCTTTCGATGATGCTTTCCTTGAGCACAGGACACACATTTCTCAAATGTGATAAAGTCTTTGACAGGTAATCCACGGACCATCTCATTCTTTGCAAGACGATTGAGATTTTTGGTGTTGGCGTGACCTAATCGGTGCCACAATATTGCAGTTTGCTCAGAGATCTTTGAGAACAAACAAGTAACTTGCTCTGGGAGATTGCTATTCATATCGATAATATAAGCATTTCCATCCCTTTTTGACTTTACGAGAATCCATTCTTCAGGGATGACAAAGCCTGGCTTTAAGATCATGCATTCCTTGTCAGTGAAATGCGTAGAATAGCCCTTGTCACAGATCTGCGAGACACTTAGCAGGCTGTGTTTTAGCTCTGGAGCGAAATTCACATTTTCAAAACTCAAAACTCCATTTGATACTGTGCCCTTTTGTGTAATTTTTCCTCCATCTCCACCCGCAAAAGAGACGCATCCCCCATTAAATGATTGAATGTTGTTCAATTGGGTGATGTCTCCTGTCATGTGCCGGGAACAGCCGCTGTCGACGAACCATGGTCTGACGACATTTCCCCGCAACTGCCCCTGCAAAAGTGCGGGTTTAATTAGATTTGGGCACGCAGGTCATGATCTTCCTGGGTGATCCCGATGCCTTTTCAGATTTATTGCACATAGACTTCTCTGAGGATACAGATGATGTATTGATAGTAGATTTGGGCTTCCATTTATAATTAGGTTTTTTGAAAAATTCAGTCAACTTTGTCATTTTAAATTTAACAATCTGCTTAAAGCATGTGTTACTTCTACCAGAATTGGTTGAAGATCCACTATTGCTTTGGGATGAGCTTGACCTTGGCGTGGCTATGCTCCTTTTTGGCAGACTGTTCGGGACAAGGTGATTAAAAAACCTTTTATTTCTGTGAAAATATCCCTTTTTCTATTTCTTTTATCTACCCAATCATCATTTCTAGAGCGACTTCTAGAGGAATTTCTATTTAAAGACCTTCCTCTGAACTCGTTCTCTCCTCTTGGAAGATTGTAACTCACAAACATTCGATTAAGACAATTTCTAGCAATATGACCCTTAGTACCACAATTAAAACAGATCTGATTGTTATTGTTAGAACTTGTGCTGCATTTATCAGATTTGTTTTCCCTACAAACACCCTTGCTTGTCTCATAGAAACATGCAATATTATTAGGTTGTGAGGCAAGTGAGGGTGCTATATTTATTGAGGGTTGTGAGACTAGTGGTATCTCAACATTTTTATCACAAACGTTTAAATTATCAACCAAACTGTTCAAAGATTTATCAGACATATTAGAAACACTCAAAACTGTATCAGAGGTAGCAGCTACTGTATCAGAATCATTAAAAACACCACAAGAAAAATTGTCACTTAAAACATTTAACAAAGAATTGTCTTTATTTAAAATGAAAGCTTCAGGTTTGAACTCGATTTTATTTTCAGAAACACATCCTTCAACTTTATGCTTTGACTGATTCAAGGATTGATCTGCAGGAGAAGTAGAAATGTTAGTACTTTCAACATTAATAAATCCTCCCGAAACAAAACCGGAGGGCTTGCCATAAATCATAAATGATTCATTGGCAATCTCTTCTTTGGACAAAGGCTTGGACACGTATGAATGATTGAAAGGAGGAGGTACATGATTATACCCTAGACCTTTTGATTGATTTCTTTTAAACTGCATACTTTGGTCTATCATATTTGCAACCACCTCACTTGAGAAATCATATTTTCTGACATCAAGTTTGGCGGTCTCAAATTTTCCTTTCAAGGATTCAATTTCAGCTACTAGCTCAACATTTTGTTTGACTACATAATCATAGTTTTCACATTTGTTGTTGTAGTCTTCCTGGAGTCTCCTAAAGTCTTTAATTTTTGATTCTAGTTGAGCTTTAAGTGGTTTTTGTCCTTTTCGAAGTCGGTACCCTTCATATCTAAGGTCTTCTACGTCTCTTATTAATTTGTCATTGAGTTCACGAAGAATCCTAAGATTTTCTGTTTCATTTCCTAATGTCTCAATTTTATAATGTAAAGTTTTCACATAATCTACACAAGCTTTAGAGCACGATAGAAGACTTACCTTGGATGAATTAGGAACATGGGAAGAAGATACCATCAAGCCAAATTGAAGCTTCATCATATTATCTTCAGCTACTGCAATCCCTGCTTGAGTGTCATCCCTCACTTGTGCTAGGTGAGCATTTTCTGGTCCAGACAAATTTAGAGCTTGTATTTGATCATCCCAGTCAAATGATTGTGCAACCATAGCCTTTTCATTGTTTGCTTGACCACTGCTTCGGTTATTCCCAACTGCAACTATTGTTCTGTCATTATTAATCCTCCTATCAGGGTGTGGGCAATCACAAGCAAAATGCCCTGGCTCGTGGCAATTGAAACATCGAAGCTTTCCTTTGTTGAATCCAACCTTCTTGTCAGCACTCATTCCCCAATTGTTCTTTCCTGTCTTTTTGGCAAACTGTTTTGCCCTAAATACAGCCATGGCAATTTGCCATGTGATGTCCATTTCCTCAACGTCCTCCGAATGGATTTGATCAAGATCTGCAAATGACAATTATGGTGGAAGTTCCCCAGCTAAAAGAGCATTGTAGCAATTCACAAGCCCTGTTGCAAAGACAAGATTTTCATCACCCTCCTTTCCTTTTGAAGAAGAAGCCACATTTGAGGATGAAGCATTTTGGGTAGACATGAGAGGTTGGCTTTGTGGGTAAGGAATGACCGGTGCAGAGGTAGATGAACCTGCAGGAGTATAAGAGAAAGAAGAGAGAGCATTATTAGTTGAAATGCGAAGATTGGCGGCTGAGTAGGAGTTCACATGATTGATCTCTCGTTGCCTGTCATCAATATCACACGCTTTGATGACAGCCATCACTTCAGCTAGGGAAAGGCGATTGAGATCCTTAGTCTTCTTAATTACTGCTACATTCATGTCCCAAGATTTTGGGAGTGCATTTAGTAGCTTCTTGTTAATTTCTGACTTTGTATAAAAAATCCCTGCCACAGTCATCTCTGTGTTGAGAGTTGTAAATCGCTGCAGTTGAGCTTCGAGAGTCTCTCCAGGAACATAATTAAACATATTGAAGCGTTGTCTCAGCATATCTTGGCGACTTTCTCGCATGTCTTCATTTCATCATATACTTCAATGAGAGCTTCCCACAGAGCTTTAGCAGAAGTATACTCTCTGAATCCTTGTGCAATGTCTGGAGATAAAGCCATAGTCAAAATGGCCAATGCCTTTTCTTGTTCTTCTACACTCTCAAAGTCTTCATCAGTGTAGTTTTCGATTTTCTTGTCGACTACCTGCCCCCCAACTGTAGTGGTGATTCTGACTGGATCCTTTAAAACGCATTTCCAAATCTTGAAATCCTTCATCTTTATATACTTTTCAATTCTATATTTCCACTCGGGGAAACCATCAGCAGACATAAGTCTTGGAATACGCGTGGTTGTTCCCATCACAGCATCAAGCTCTTGGTATTGAGTTGAGTTTTGTGTTTCCATTTTTTAAAAAAAACTGTGGTAAATTTTAAGGCTGTAAATTTAATTTTAATTATTATATTTAATAATAAATTTTTAATTCAGGAATTAATTTCAACTAATGTATGGTAACTGACTTAGCCGTAAACTCAAGAGGCCGTAAACTCGTAGGCCGTAAACTCGTAGGCCGTAAACCTTAGGCCGTAAACTCGAGTTTACGGTCCAAATATTCCTTTTGATTTAAACTCCGAAAAATAATGGTGTAATTATCGTTTAACAAAAAATCGATTTTTCGTGAATGCTCGAGTTTACGGTCAATGAAAGTTAAATATAAAAGTTCGATTTTTATTTTAAAAACAACTCAATTAAATGCCAGAATCAAAATGTGATGACGAAAGATTGAATGCTGTGTAAAACAATCGTTTTCGTGGAATGCACTTGTGGCCGTGAAGAGGAGTTTACGGCCGTAAACTCAGGCCGTAAACTTCTAGAAACTTTGATTTCGACCGGAATAAATCCCTCTATACTGCTGTGAATATCGATTTAGTTGAAAACGCAGCTGTTGAACGCCTTTGACACTAGTATAGCTTTGATACCAATTGTAAAGTCCCGAAAAACAGATCTACCAATGATCAAAGATAATAACAGATGCAAACACGAATTAATAAGCAAATATAGAACAAAAGACCAAGCTTGCATACGCTTCAATGCTATAAAACGTCTGATACAACTTGGGAGTATACGAAAGCATCAACAACCAACAATGACTGACACAACTCGCTATTTATAGACTTGACTAAGGACCGTAAGGTGTTTACGGCCGTAAAGAGTTTACGGCCGTAAACCCATTCTGACCGTAAACTCATGACAAAACAATCATAATTACATATCTCCTGCTATCAACGACTATGCCTAGACCAAACCACTATACAGGGTCTTTCACCCTCTTCCCCAATGTTTCTCCTTCCCTCTTCGTTTGTTCTTCCCTCAAGAACACTTTGTAAAGCCCAGAAAAAAAAAATTAAACACAGAAAAAAATTTAAGCCAAAAAAATCAAACCCATTCTTCAAGTGGGGTTTGCAAATTAAATGGTGGTGAGCTGTTGCAACATTGGTAATAGGAAAATCAGGCGAGTGAAGAAGGCAGTAGGGTTTGGCTTTTCTTCTGCCGACGATGCGATAAAGAGAGCTCCGATTTCTTGGAGCTCCAAAAACCGACGACCACCCATCCGTTATGAACCAACACACCACCGCAATTATCACATCTCTGATCTCCCCCTCAGACGAGTCGCCTTCGAATCGCACACGATGGAGCCAAATCTGCCTGTTAAAGCAAGCCCTAGTGTCACCGCCTGTGAAAGCACGCCCTAACGCACATGATACATCACCACCAACAAAAAAGCTCTTCATCACCACCACTGGAAACCCTAGCTGCGCCTCCTGTCCAAACCATAACGCCGCCATCAGATAAGAACAATTTCCATGAAACCCTAGCCGCCATGAACATCCTAGATCTGTGTGTCTGAGGGAGTATCAGATGAAGAAGAAGGTAGATGAACAAGCACAGTTTTGCCAGTGAACTTGAATCAGATGCACGAGGGATTTGATTCAAATGTCGCTATGAATATCTCAAACTGGATGAGCGAAGGTGATGGTGGCAGAGTGGGGACACGCTGAAGTTGAATTAGATGCAAGAGGGATGAGAGGAACATATCTATGGTTTGAGGCCATATTATTTTTATTTTCATACTCATATACTAAAACCAAAGAAGATTAATGGTGTCAAGGTTTTAGATGTGGGAGGTAGATGACGACTTGAGAGAGAGAGAGAGAGAGATATTTATTTTTATTGTTTTTAAATCTGAAAGTCAAAAAAACAAATAACAAAAAAAAGAAAATCATACTAACATGGACAAATCCGTCATTTTGAAAAAAATCATAACAGATTAGACCAAAGACGCAACAAAATGAAAGTTTTGGACTACTGGTGCTAGTCCAAAACTTTTTGGACCAAAGTGACAATTTTCGACAAACCACAGTGACCATTTGTGCAGTTTAGTCTTCTTTCAATTATAAAATATACTTCCAACCATTCTTTATTAAGACGTCGTATTTTAAAAACTATAACAAATTCTATCATTCTATTTGGGTAGAAATAGGAAGTACAATGCTATAAAAATAAAAATGACTATTTTATCTTTTAACTATTTTTTTCAACACCATCAATTCACTAAACTAGCATCAAAACTCATAAAAACATCGAAATTCATAAGAACAACACCAATATTAACCAAAAGAACATCAAATCTAATAAATGTGTTTCATTGTTGCTATCAGACTATTACATATGTGTTTTGATCTACATATATGTTCCATTTTTACCGAAATTACTTTCACAAAAACCTCTTGATCTCTTTTGACAACATCTTTTGCATTCACGATTCTTCTTGTAGTTGTAGCCATTTGCAGGTGAGACATGAACTAAACCTTCTTTACCCTTAATATCATGATCATGAAGAAAAAAAAAACAACCATTGTCCATAACTCTCAACACCCTCCCTTTGTAGACCTGGTATTGTTCATGTCAGTTATCATCCACCCTTTGTAGACCTTGGTTATTATCAACACCTATATCAACCAAACAAAGGATACACCATATGATGTGTAATTATCAAAGAACAACTAAAAATGATAATGCATAACACTGGCTATTGAGCATAGATCAATTTGATTATGGTACTTCTAACATCATCACTTTCTTGGGTGAAAGATCATCAGTTGTCAATTTGATTATGGTTCAACTTCAAAAGGTTGTCAAAACATTGATAACCATCTATCAGTTATGCATATTTCATAAACTAAAAACATTAGTTACCAACATGCTTAACTATTAATGGTAATCCAATGACCCAACAACGCTTTTACCTGATGAAATTTTCGTTCAATCAAAATATAGATACTCATGAAGCTAATCGTATGAGAAAGACGACCATGGGCCTAACCTGTTTCTGCTGAATTGTGAGGTGATCAATCTAGGGCTTTAATATGGAGCTTCTTGAGCGGTTGAAAGGAGGAATTTCATTTCTAGGGAAGCATTGTTGGTTGCGTGGAAGGAGGAGGGCTACACCGGTTGCATGGAAGGAGGAGCGTAGCAGAAGAAAACAGTGGAGCGATGTATGTTTTCCCATTGTGGCTACTGATGGAAGGACATTGCCGGAGGAGATCGTTGGAAGCAGGGAGGATGATGGCGGTGGGAGGTGTCGATGGTGGAGGGGTCAATGATGGTGGAAGGAATCGATGGTTGTAGGAGGCGTCGATGGAGGAGAGCAAGCAATGGAAGGGTATTGGGGGAATGGAGGACAAGCGTGTAATTTTTTCCTTTCAGACTTCCTCCCAACACTTATTCGGTCAGATGTATTTTTAAGATTAAGATGTGAAAATAAGAGTCAAACAAACACTCTGAATTGTAAATATTCAGATCTACCTCTTATTAAGAGGCAATAAGAGCTAAACAAACAGGGCCTTACTCTTTTTTCAGTAACAATTTCACAAAGAAAATAACTCAATAAGTGAGAGCGCTTCTGAATATGCATGTATCGTTAGATTATTTAACATTACATTCATATTCATACTGTTTTAGACCATATTTATCTAACATAAAATTTTCTTTTGAATTGCAATTTCCATTACTTCCATGTCGATTATTTTCTTAAATTTCATTATGATGGTGATTTTATTCCATATTTACTTTTAGCTTAGAAGATTAACCTATTTTGTTATCCCCATTACTGAAATTACAAACTACAAGAACGATGACCTGCTATTTCTTTACCCCAATTATGAAAACACAATTCCGATCATTATACCTAATGTAAATGTTTAATTTTTTTCTTTTGATATCTCACATTGAAATATTTGTAGCTGAAATTAACTATTTATTTTGTATTTTTGTTGGTAATAAAAAATTGATTGAATAACATGAAAACTTACTTTCCTTATGAAAAGGAATTTTCCTATATTGGTTGTGCCAATTGCCAGAAAACATTAGAAGCACGTAGAAGTTGGATTGTAACTTAGGTTGCTTGAAGGACTGAATCAGAGATAATTTTAATGTAAATGCCTTTTATTCTTACATTTCAGTCCTCAAAAATGATAGATTTTTATAACTACTTATAAATATTTAGGTCATGAGTGACAATTGTTGTCATGACCTCCATGTTTCTGTTTCCCACTATATTTTCCCATTTTCTCTTTCTTTCCTTTTCTGTTTCATTACATTTACCGCATAAACTGAAGTGGGGTACGTCAAGAAAAGAGGATTTATAGAAATTAGATATGTGGGATGATTGGTTATTAAGAAGGTGCTTCCTATTTAGGGAAAAGGTATTCAACTTCGTCTTCAAACCAAGTATCTAATGACCCTAGATTTCAGTTATGGAACTAGTTTGGAAATTTCACCTCAACCTCAAATCAAAGCGACAAGATTATGTTTTTTGTGCATCCATCCGGTCTTCTTAGTCTTCCTTTGTGTACAATATGTTTTTATTTACTATTTCTGCATCTTCTACTTTTTTGTAGATTTGAATTCTATTCTTGGTCCTTAATGGTATTCTTGTTGTTTTCCTTCAGTTTGAAGTGATGCAAATGGCAAAATGAGGAGGATGTTGGTATGAGGTTGAAGTTGATGTGGGATATAAGAACTTTTAATTATGAATAACATAAACAATATTCAATTTAGAATATATAAAGTTACAATATTATGTTTTGGGCATGGAGAGATCAGGTGTGTAGAAGGCCTTTGAAAATCAATTGGGTGTGAACTACACACATAACCACACAAGGAACTATTTTTAAAAAAAGAATTCTCAAAAAGGAAGGGTATGATTGACATATACTAATATGTATCTACAAAATAGATTTTTCAAACATTTAATCATTGATAATAAATTTAATACCAAAATCAACTTGAAAAATAAAAATAAAAAAATACATATTAACATGTAATGTTTTGATTTGTAATCATGGTCATCGAGATAATCACAATCTAAGCAATGAAATAACATTAGGGAAAATGACTTATAAGCCCAATAAAGTTTCCAAAACGTTTAAAAAACCCCAATTATGTATTGTCTGTTCAAAAAAGCTCAACGAACACTACTAGAAAAAAGGCTTTTCTTGACAGACAATGTCTGTCATAAATGCCTATACATGACAGACAAATGTCTGTCATTGAAAGCCATGTCATAAAAGAAAATGACAGACATTAGGTCTGTCATAAAATTTATGACAGACTTTTATGACCAACAATTATGACATACATACACGACATGCATTTTCGACATACATTTACGACTGACTTTGTTTGTCATAATTCGTAACATTTTTGTATTTGTGACAGACATTTACGACTTCAAATTACGACATACATTTTGTATAATACGATTTTTGACATATTTTTACAACATGCTTTGTATGTCATGATTATATATATATATATATATATATATATATATATATATATATATATATATATATATATATATATATATATATATATATATATATATATATATACCCAATCTTAACCAAACTAAATTACATATTTAATGTCTAATAACATAAAATAAAACATCATACATATATTAAAAGGCTTACACGAATTATAGTGTCAAATTCAAAAATACGGTCCAAATTCATCAAAAAGTAACTGTCAAATTCATATCACTAGGAAAGAAAATTTATGACATAAGTAGCCCATTCTTCACGCACCCTATCAAGCTCGACGTCTGTATATTCATTCTTCCCCCAAAACTGAGACAAAAACTAATATATTAGCAAAAATCTATTAAATAATTATATATGTAAATATTCTACAACACTTCAACTCCATCAAGTAACTAATAGATTTACTTACATTGTTATTCAACACTTCAAGTCCTTCGTCAACAACCTCTTTCATGAACTTAAGAACATGTAACCAGGATGAAAGGGACACTCTACAATTATATAATTAATTGATCGGTAAAAAACAATAATATATTAGTCAAATCCAATCGAAATTAAAGTTGCAGTTTGTGCTAACCATAACATTTATCCAGTTGGCTTTAACCTTTTTCTTTGATCCACTTTGTCTTGCGTGCAAAGAAAATGCTCTACAAAAAAAAATAAAAAAATTGGATGAAATATATCAAAGAAAATAATTTAATGTTTCAATAATTTGTATTACTTATGCTTCAATCATCTGCTTTAAGTCTGGATCAACAACAAGGCACCTTAGCGAATTAAGGTAATAGCATGTTGTTGTTTGCATGTCTAGTATTGTTAGCACCTAATAACCACTATAAACCCAAAAACCAAATAAAATTAGGACAATAATTGTGAAAGAAGTTTAGATGAAAGAAATTATAAAGTACATTATGGTAAAAGGAAGCCTAAAGACAAGAAATGACAGCTTACTTTCTACTTACTTATGGTAAAGGAAACTTAAATGCAAGAAATAACAAAGTAGATTGCTATTTCATGCACTTGGGGACATAAAAGAACTTATGTAATAAAAAAAAGTAAGTTATGTTTTTTGTCAAGTCAAATCAATTAATGTTTGCTGCTATTTCTTGTAATTTAACAAAAAATATCAAAATGCATGAAATAGCAACTTACTTCTAGTTATTAATGGTAAAGGAAGCTTAAATATAAGAAACAATGAAGTACATTGCTATTTCTTGCACTTGGGACAGCCGACATGCTATGACTTCACTTGCTTCATCACTTTTCTTGAAGTTGTCCGTACGCCCATCTTTAGAGATTGCACTCGGGCTCACAAAACAGATTCCATGATCTGTTTTCCTCCATTCTTGATTTCTTCATACAAGTACCTATTAATATACAAAAAATACAAATGATACAAAAGTTTTACTAGAAAAATATAAAGGATTTTTGGATCGAGTCCAGCTTGTACCATTTCTACTATGGTACAATAGTGTGGTTCCATGACCATTGATCTCACTTCCAATCACAATCCTCCATTTTCCATAAGGCCGATCCAAGCCGTTGATGGATCTCAAAATTGCCCGGGTTTAATGTCATTAGCAACGAGTTACCTGACCATTTTATCCATTCTTCAAGAAGTGTTTTCAATGAATCGGGTTCTTCTTCTACATCTGTGAAGAAGGCATCATCTAGCATATCTTTTGTATGATCAAAGTCGGGAAGAACAAATTTATTAGGGCCTCTTTCGGGATTTTCCCCATGGAAAGTCCAAACTTTATATCCTTCATCAAATCCATTTGAAAACAAATGATAACGCACAGCTGGAATTGAGTGATGGCACAAATTCATACAATTTATGCAAGGACACGAAATTACATCTGATTTTACATTATTATTTTGTGTAAAGGTTAAAAAATCCTCCACACCTTCGTCATATGCATTTGTTAATCCATTCGAGGAAATCCATGATTTATCCATTGAATAATTTGTTACCAACCTACAAAATTATGAAGTATTACAAACAACTGATTTTACCCCTTAAATCTAATAACAATAACATCAAAGCATAAACCTAATGATTTGCTAAAGGCTTGAGAACCTACTCTCCCATAAGGAGAAATTCCTAGATGTCAACAGAGAATATGAAATTTATAACAAAATAACAAAGTAGAAGTTTTATCTGAAGCTAATTCTATTAACTTGAGCAGGGATTCTTCATCTAAAGATGAAAAAGAGATTCAAACTGTGAATCATGATCCAGAATTCCAGAATACTAATGAGAGTTTATCATGGGATCAGGCTTCACAAGAAAACAATGGGTATCCATCAAATATGGTTTTTGATCCCCACAACCCTGGTTGGTATTATGACATGAACACTCAATAATGGTACTCTTTGGAGGCATATAATTCTCAAGAACGGGACCAGGTCAACCAAAACGGGTATTCTGCAACTAGTACTTATTATGGAAGTGATAAGAAAGCATATGGTGGGCAGGATTAGATAAATAAGCAGTTACAGGTAGGATCTGAAGGACAAAATTACAGTGTGTAGTAAATAAGACAAATGGTAACAAATGAAATGTTCTGCAAACCAGATGGAGTTTTATAGACAAATGAGAACATGCAATTATTATGTTTTCATAGTAAAAATGACAGAATGCTTGAAACCATTTAGTTAAAAGCTTCTTTGGTAAATGATCTACAAGCTATTAACACAGGTAGTGCTAGATACCATTGGAACACATATTTTGTTTTTCAAAGTGTTCTAAAACAAACCCCTAAAGCTGTATTATAAAAAATATAGCCTAAAGACCACTATTAACTCACATTGTAATCATTGCTACTCATTCACAATTAGGGAATAGAAACATCCCCAATATTCTTAAGGCTTACAATTTCATTTCCGATGAAGAATTCAAGGGTTGCATTCATTTCCAACGGTATCATTATTTGCACATAGAATTTATGTTTCTAATTAGGGTATGTGCTTATATGAAGTCGAAACTACAAAGAAACTAAGTAAAATCAGAAACTATTGTAATAGAACAGGGAAAGACATTCATCTCAGAAGTTATTGTTCAGAAATCAGAAATAACAAGCAAACAATTCAATGATATTATTCTGAAACTAGGGTTTATTCTGAGTTTTAGTGCTAAAGTAGAAAGGTTCAAGATGTTACTTCTCAAGATATAATAGAGTTGAGTGACTGGTGTCAGACGGCGTTGACGAAGAATCAGATCGCGAATCTGTGGCAATGACAATGGTGTGACCGGTAGGGCAGTGGCAAGTCGGCGAGCAGTGAAACAAGGACGGAAATGGTGAGGCGGCGAGTTGATTTCTTGAGCGGAGCAGCCCAAATCAATCGCCGTTTGCTTTGATTTCTCGTGTGTTGATGATTTGGAATGATCGTACGAGCTTTGAGGGTATCCTAATTCATCCTACCATTATGATTTGGAATCATACCATCATCTTTTTATTTTGACCAAATTCTTGAATTTTGACCAATTATATTGCATGAAAATCAGTTAAGCTGTATTCAATATATGTTGCTTCATGTTAATATTATAATATTATAAATTTATTAGCAAGATAAATTAAATATTCATAACTATGGATCCTTTTATAAGGTTTGGAATTATTTGGAAACTTATTTTCAAATTTAATGTCATTAATTGGTAATTTTGTAAAGTAAATATGCTAAAAGCCTAAAAGCCCGAGAAAGAGGTCGACTAGTCATGAGGCCAAGTACTAACTTGACCCATATCCCTGTGTACATCTAGGCCCATTTACAAATGGGTTTAGCTAATGTTTCTACCGAAAGACTTACACTATAATTTAGGGGGTGTTTATGTTTGGATATATATATATATATATATATATATATATATATATATATATATATATATATATATATATATATATATATATTGAAATTTTGATATGTATTATTAAATAATATAACAAATAAGAAGCCCACCAGAAACCTCTTACAATACTAATTATGCTTGATATATATATATATATATATATATATATATATATATATATATATATATATATATATATATGTATATATATATATGATCTTTGTTAATTATTTATCTAAAATTTCACTAGATCAGTTGGTTTCCAGCATGGTTAGTAATCGAGACACCTAGGTTCGATTTATTTTCATATGCTTTTTTTTTATTAATAAAAATGCTCTTAGGAGGTAGTATTTGCTTCAATTTTTTTTTTCATACTATATAGTGCTCATGTACTAGTCGACATAGCATCATTGTATTATTGTTTGCTATTACTAACTTTTCTTTATAGTATTAACAGATAAAAATCATTTTAATTTAATGTTTAAGATATGACATAACGACATACTTTGCCTGTCGTAAATCATTGATATTTTACGATATATGACATAAATTTTATGATAGACTTTTAGGCCTGTCATAAAAGTGTTGTGTGTCGTAATTCATCTGTCAAGGAAAGCCTTTTTTCTAGTACTGGAACTTAACCTTTTGTCTAAAAAAAGCCCAACTAACTTACATTTTTGTTCACTTCTCATTAGGGTCAACCGGCTAATGAAAGTCAATGAATGACATGACTTATGAAGTGGAATTAAATATCAGGAGACCAATGGAGTTTTCAAAACATTCAAAGAAACCCAATTATGTTTTGTCTGTTCAAAAACTCAACGAATTTAACATTTTGTCTAAAAATAGCCAACGAACTGACGCTTTTGTTCAATTCTCATTAGAGGCAACCAGATTCATTAGGTATACAATTAGTTGTCAAATGACATGAAATTATATTTAATGACATGAAATAAAAAGATTCGAATTGCCCTTTACATATCAGTTTAGGGCTTGGAGAAAGAAAAACGAACGAAGTCTGTGTTCGATCTCTTGTAATGGCTAATTCTTCTTCCTCGTCTCAATCGTTGATATCCAACTCAATATCGATAATGAAGATATTTTATGATGCAAACCCTTATGGATATGGACGTTATTCTTGGATTTGGACATCTAGAACGGAGGATCTCTAGTGAAAAAGTTTAGGGCTTGTTCGAACAGATGTGTAAGTGTAATTGAAAGCTTTATCATACCATCTTCTATCTATTTTGTTGATTATCTTAATACGTTATTGTTTTTGAAGGAACCAAACAGATATATAGAAGACAAATATGATAAGTGTAATTTAAAGT
The DNA here is from genome assembly GCF_002870075.4 of Lactuca sativa. Classification (NCBI taxonomy): domain Eukaryota; kingdom Viridiplantae; phylum Streptophyta; class Magnoliopsida; order Asterales; family Asteraceae; genus Lactuca; species Lactuca sativa. The sequence goes on from NC_056626.2 coordinate 27,642,239, forward strand.
TTTATCATGTCTATCTACTATCTACTTGGTTGACCATCTTAATAAGTTCTTGTTTTTTAAGGAACCAAACAGATAGATAGAAGATGCACATAATAAGTTTAATTAAAAGCTTTATCATGTCCATCTTCTACCTATATGTTTGGTTCCTTCAAAAACAAGGACTTATTAAGACAATCAACTAAATAGAAAGAAGATAGACATGATAAAGCTTTCAATTACACTTACCCATCTATTCGATCAAGCCCTGTATTTTTTCTCTGGATGATCTATTCATCCTTCGTTCTGGATGTCCAAATCTTAGAAGGGAATCCACATCTACAAGGTTTTGCATCATCAAATATCTTTTTTCTAGATCGTGAGTTGGACATCAACGATTGAGAGGAAGAAGAAGAAGTAGCCATTACAAGAGATCAAACACATATACAATTCGTTTTTCTCTTCTCCAAGCCCTAAATCGATATATAAAGGGCAATTCTAATATGTTTATTCCATGTCATTAAATATAATGTCATGCCTTTTTCCAACTAATTGTATACCTAATGAATCTGGTTGCCTCTAATGAGAATTGAACAAAAAAGTAAGTTAGTTTGGTGTTTTTAGACAAAATATTAAGTTTGTTGGATTTTTTTGAACATATAAAACGTGATTGGGGTTTTTTGAACGGTTTCGAAACTTCATTGGTCTTACAAGTCATTTTCTGGATATTTAATTCCACGACGTAATCCATGTCATTCGTTGACTTTCATTAGTCGGTTGACCTAATGAGAAGTGAACAAAAGTGTAAGTTATTTGGGCTTTTCTAAACAAAAGGTTAAGTTCGTTGGATTTTCTCGAACAAGCAATACATGATTGAGGTTTTTTGAATAGTTGAAAACTTCATTGAGATTATAAATCATTTTCCCAAAAACATTATTATGTAATACTACCCCTTGTAAAACAATCTTTCAAGTAATAAGAAGGTTGTAAATTTATAACTAGTAATTAAAATGGGTAATGAAATGTATAACTAGAAGAAGAAGAATCTAGAAAATAAAAAATGGATTTCTTGAAAAACATATCATGAATAAAAAACCCGTCTAACCTAATAAGAAGATATTATAAGCTTATATATCCACGATCCAACCTAATAACTATGTCGCTTTACTTCACAATGATTCAATCAATGGGCTAAGGAATATAAATAGGTAGAGTGGTTGCATTATTAGTCAACATTACCAGGTTGTAAGGTTTACCTTATTTGAAAGATTAGATATCCACATCATTTGATTTACTATTTGGAGTGGGGATGAGATTTAAAATGGAAAACCGAATCGGAATCGGAACTGTTAGAACCGAAATATATAGAACCGGTTCCGGTTCCGAGTTTAAAAATTGACTTTATCCGGGTTTGGGTCCATCGAGTCCAGGTAAACCGGGTCTAAGAACCGAAATCGGTGTTAGGAACCAAAACCACTTCTAGCAGCCGGAACCGGTTTTTGTGAAACGTTTACAACATATATATCTCATTCGTTTCAAATCGGATTGACATACGTTTTTTTCCGTGTAGATTAGAGTTTTTACATGATTTTAGACTATAAATTTGTCATTTTTAGTTTTATGTCCATTGACTTATAGACCTCCAAAGTTGGGATATCAAAGTTGTAAGTTTTTTGTTTTTCAGCTTTTTAGTATTCTGTGAAAGTTTTAAAACATTCATATCTAATTCATTTGAAGTCGGATTGACATGCATTTTATTCCAACTTGTAGTTTAGAGTTTGTACATGATTTTAGACTATAATTTTGTCATGTTTGCTTTAATATTCAATGACTTACAGTCCCCTGAAGTCGGGATATTTAAGCTAATTTTTTTTAACTTTTCAGCTATTTTTTTGTACATGATTTTGGACTATAATTTTCTCAATTTTGGTTTCATATTCAATGAATTACAGTCTCCCAAATTCGGGATATCAATATGCAAATTTTTAAAGTTCAACCCACTAACTAGTAAGTAATTACCAAAAAATTATGGTTTTTTTCGGGTTTTCCGATTCTAAACCCACATTATCCGGTTCTAACCTACCCATTTTGATGCTTATGCTTTTTCCAGTTCTAGACCAACTTTACTTGGTACCGTACCTGGAACCAAACCGTAACCGGTTCCTATATACCGGTCTAATTCCCGGTTCTACAAAATTCTGTTAATTGGTCCCGAGTTTTCTAGCTCCGGGTCAATCCTTATATTCGGGTAATCGTCCTCCCTATGCAAAATATTTTGTTGCATGATCTTAGGAATGTTGAAGTATTCTTATTAATTCTTATATGAATTATGATAATAAAAAGTAAAAAATAACCCAAAGAATTAAAATTAATTAGTTGGATAATTTCAAAACGACTGGCTATAAATTGTCCTCGTGTCTTCATTTTAACAACTGTCTTCAATATATATATATATATATATATATATATATATATATATATATATATATATATATATATATATATATATATATATATGGTAGAACATTCATTAAATTGTGTTATAAACGCTTACACAGTGAATTAGATGAGAAAGATAGGTCATTGTCATTTCATTTTTTCGAACATTGGTATCTCCCTATATTAATAAAAGAGTAGTTCTTTTGCCATGTGTCACTATATTAGACCTCTTAATTAATGTGTTGCCACTTATCAATCTATTAGTTCTCCATTTTAAATTTATTAAACCTCCTCATTAATGTGATGATATTTTCAATGTATTTATTCTCCATTTTAAATTAAATTTTAAATTTTATATTATTGTTTTCATTAATTCACAAAAAAGTCTAATATATATTAAAAAAATATTTTTATATATTTATTTGAATCAACGATTATAATTTCACAAACTAATAAAAATATCTCTTAATTATTAATTTATTTAAAATAATTGATTAATAATTTTGATTTTTTTTAATTATAAAAGTTTAATTATTTTTATAACCGTGGTTCCCACGGGTTATAAACTAATATTAAATAGAACAATTGGACAAGTCCTTAGGGAGGACGATTACCCGAATATGGTGCTGCACGATTTATAAATCACGTTTATGGTCATTTTCAATGATTAGCTAACAAATAATCATCTCTCTCTCTCTCTCTCTCTAAATATATATATATATATATATATATATATATATATATATATATATATATATATAGAGAGAGAGAGAGAGAGAGAGAGAGAGAGGTTCAAATGTTTCTAATAACTATTGTGTGCATGAATTGACCAATCAGAATTTAGAAAAAAATAAATCATTAATTAAATAATAAAGGGTAGTTTAGTCATTATGTATGTACAATTAATTATATTCCAAAATTATAATCCTTAAAATAATAGGTCAATTTCCGTTTAATAACATTTAAATCCCTGCATTGTTCACTACGTTATCATTCATCCTCGAAATGGGTATGTCGATGCCTGTGTTCACCAACACCACAACCGTCCAACAACCCTAAAGAATCACAACCGCCGGCAAAAGAAAAAAAACGAGACACAATTTCCATTTGTTTTGTTCCCTCATCGACTGCATTCTCGTCTACCTCCAACTTGAACCCACAAATACTTGATTAAAGAAGGTTTACACTCGTTCTAAATTAAATCATGTTTGACGTCTTTTCCATCCAAGCAAGTTTCAAGGTGAGAAATTAAAAATCCCTAATATATCAATTTTAGCATCAATACTCCATGATATTCTATCTTTTACTTTTTATTTGATCGTGTTTTGTATTATAACCCTTTTAAATATTGATGGAATCTTAATCGGATAATCAATGCACATATATAACTCTAATCGGAAGACGAGGAGGCAAATTCAAGATACGGATGCTTATTTTTTTTCTTCAGCAAATGCAAGTAGGGGTGAGCATAATAACCGAACCAAAACCAAATTAACCGATATAACCGAACCATATTAACCGAACCATTTTAAAAACCGTTGGTTCGGTTTCTAATTTTATTAACCGATAACTAATGGTTCGGTTATGGTTTTATAGATTAACCAAACCAATATTAACCGAACCACTAACTTTATATTTTAATATATAAAAATTATAGATTATATATAAAATAATATAGTCAAACTTATTCGATACCCATTAAAATTTCAAAATAAAATCCATTAATCCTCACTTATCAGGAGACGAATGAACAATCAAAATATCAAAGGCGGATTACACAGACACACACAATCTTTCAATCATGCATTAAGCTAGATTATTTATTAATTATGTAATTCTTAATCGGCTAATTCTACAATTTGTAAAGATTATTCATAATTAGTTTAATCTTCACACTCATAATCATAATCGAAGACTTCTCACACCGTTAATCATAATCAAAGATTGTTTTGACTTTATAGTCCTATTCCAATGATGTTTTGACTTTATAATCAAGATTTATAGGTAAGGTAAGTTTTTGGTTCATCTTGACTTTGAGATATATTAAGAATATTTTTTTTTTGGCTTTTTTTATTTACCGCTTTTGACTAAATCACATTGAATGTATATGAGTGATTGATTTTTTTTTATCCAGATAACACATAATATGAATGTTTTGCTCTTTTTTTTTTTACAATTTTTTATTTAATCACATTGAACGTGTATGATGTTTGACTTTATTTTAATGTTAATATCAATTATCAATATATGAAATTATTAATGTCAATTTTTTTAATGTTTTATACTTTTATTAAATGTTTTTTTTATTTTGAATGTGACTATGTGTTATCTCACTTGAGTATCAAAGCTACACATTTTATTCTATTACTATAACCTATGTTACAAACATTGGTGACGACGATTTTTTTAATTCTCTTTTTATTATTTATGCTAATATACTTTCGACATTTATATTATTTTGAACATTATGGTTATTCAAGACTTCCAAATGGCAATAGTTTCTTCATAATTCTTTTGGGTTTTGTAATATTCAATAGATTGTGGTTTTTTAATTTTTGATTTTCACCTACAATAATGAATTTTATTTGTTTTACCCAAAGAATGTTATTTCAACCTACAAATTCTTTCAAAATGAGCAAACATAATACAACATATTTGTTTTATAATTTTTATAATTTTTGGTTATGTTCTCACTTTTAGTTTCGCACGCCAATTGTTTGATGAATTGTCTGACCCAATCAACATTACAAATAAAATGTTTTATGATCATATTTTATTGCCCTAGTTATTATGTCAGAATTACAACTTGCTAATTTATTATGTTGTATGTATGTATTCTGCCAAAATTTAAAATGTCATATATATATATATATATATATATATATATATATATATATATATATATATATATATATATATATATATATATATATATATATATTGTCAGAATTAAATGGTAATTGCACTTTACATTTAATGATTTTTTAGAATCTTTTTTGCCTATTAAAATGTCATATATTTTGTCGGTTCGTTTAGTGGATAAGTGTTTCTGTTAGATTTTCATGGAGTTTTTTTAAGTTTTGAAGAGTTTGTCATTCATGTGGAGAAGAAAGAATATATGGAGAACAAGAGTGTCTTATAGTAGAATGTATTCCGCTAGAATGTATAAAATGAATCTTAGCAATATTATTCTTTTAAAATAAATTGGTGTTTTTTGTTGGATTTTGATGTTTTTCTTGCATTTGTGATAGGAATGGCTTGAATACCTTATACGAATGACGTGAAGAATGATTCAAAGATTGATCACACTCACAATTAAAATGAATCTTAGCAATATTATTCCGCTAGAATGTATAAAATGAATCTTAGCAATATTATTCTTTCAAAATGAATTGGTGTTTTTTTGTTGGATTTTGATGTTTTTGTTGCATTTGTGATAGGAATTGGCTTGAAGACCTTATAGGAATGACGTGAAGAATGAATCAAAGATTGATCACACTCACAGTTTAAGAATGTTGTTGTTTTTTTTAAGAATTACACTTGTTATTCTTTAAGAATGTTGTTATTATTCAAGAATGTTCTTTTTGTATCACAATCATAGAATGTAATTATTTGATATATTATTTGTTCAAGAATCGATTTTGTATATTGTTTCATATGTATTTACTAGGTGTGAGACTCGTATGTTATACGGGTTTGATAAAAACAAAATTAAATATAAAAGTTTAAATAAAAATTTATTTAAATTTGAAATATAAATTTGAAATTTAAAATTTAAAATTTGAATATAAAAGGAAACATATATAAGTATTAATATTATAATTTATTGGTTATTTTCAATTAAGGTAATTATTAATTGAGATTTAAATATGATGTGTTAATTAAGAAAAGATAAAAAAGTTAAGAAAATGACAAATGGAAAAACATTTAATCAAAAATACCAAAAAATGACATGTGTCAAAGTTAATGAGAAAGTAACATGTGGCAAAATTATTTTCATTTATTAGTGAGGATTCATGTTTTCTTCTTATTTATGTACTAGTTTATAACCCATGAGAACCACAGTTATAAAATTAATTAAAATTTCATATCAAAAAATCAAAATTATTAACTAATTATTTTAAATAAATTACTACTTAAGATATATTTTTTAGTATTATAAAATTATAATCGTTGATCTAAATAAATATGTGAAGTTATATCATCTTATAATATGCATTAATTTTATTTTATTTTTCAATCTAATGTTATTAATTTAATTTGAGTGAGAAAATTTGAAATTTGAAATTTAAAATGAAGAATCGATTATTAACTTCATGTAATTAGAGTGAAAAAATTTAAAATTTGAAATAGTTAATCAATTATTAATTTAATGTAATTAGAGTGGAAATTTAAAATTTGAAATTTGAAATGAATAATTAATAGGTTGACAAGTGACATAATAAATGATATATAACATTAATGAGGAGTTCTAATTGTATGACACTTATAAATAGAAGATTAAACCTATTCTTTTATTAAAATAGAAAGATTCTTAAAGGATCTCATAAACTATTATTATAACATAATGTCATTCTAATAGAATTTCATTCTAACAGAATCGCATTCTGATAGAATAAAATAGGTTATAATCAGTTATGATTACAAATTAAATTAGAATTGAAATCGAATTATTATTATTTTTAAAATCAGAATTATCCCTTAAAATTCAAAAAATTCCTTTTTTAAATATAGTTAATTGTCTAAAATACTCTTTTAATTAAATTTGAGAGATAACATGGTACATGATATTCCATTATAATATCATAGACCCTCAAAATCATAGTCATTCATTATTTTAATCCATTGGTCCAATAATCTAACCATATATATATATATATATATATATATATATATATATATATATATATATATATATATATATATATATATATATATATATATATATATATATATATATATATATATATATACACGCACAAAACAATGGCGATAAATAGCTTTTTTTGGAAAATTGTTTTCTTACGGGGAAATAATTATTATAGTTTATTATTAGTTATTATGTAATAAAAAATTATCATTTTTAAACAAAATATTTATGTTTTTAACTTATATTTATACATAATATATATTTTAAATATTATCGATTTCTAGTTTAAGAAATTTAAAATTCATTTATATAGTTGAATTTATTATTTTAAAATTTTCATTTTCCTCATAATTAAATTTCTTAGTAACCTTACTTAATTCAAGGTTTGAAACTTTTGGTAAGTATTAACGATTTATTTGTCCGTGATTGATTTGTACAAAAAACTTTGTATCTTATACCTTTTAAAATGAAGATATGACTAATATGCTTTAATATATATATATATATATATATATATATATATATATATATATATATATATATATATATATATGGCAAAGTGCTTATCCCTTAAACATATATAAACTTAGGTAGCCAAAGTCACCATACTATGTCCTTTTGTATCATGTTTTCATTGTAATCGTCCAAAGTTCCTAAAATTCAACTAATAACTTGATTTACTACCAATATTTTTATAAGTTTTATCATTATCTCCCTTTTACATAATTTTCATTTTCAAATATAGTATACATAGTCTGGTATGTGTTCGGCAAAAAGATGTGATTTAAGAAGAAGATAATAGTGAAACTTCAAAAACCTTTAAAGTAAATCAAGTTAGGAGTTTTAGTTCAAGAACATTATAGAACATCATACTTCATATATGATACAAAATAGCATATTATGGTGGGTTTGGGTACCTAAGCTTATATATTTTTAAGGATATATTCACTTTTCTCATATATATATATATATATGTATATATATATATATATATATATATATATATATATATATATATATATGTGTGTGTGTGTGTGTGTGTGTGTGTGTGTGTGTGTGAAAATTGAGTAAACTAACCCATTAAACAAGTATTTTAGTAATAATAACCAATTTAAATATTTTTTTTTTTGAAAAATGACTACTTTCTCCGAAAATAGCACATTCTGGAGATAGGGTATGTATTCTAGAGCTACATTCTCCGGAATCCGGAGACAGGGTATTCATTTTGGAGCTTTGGATCGAAATAAGTGTTGGATTAATGTCTAAGTCCATAACTATATTTGGTAAGACTTGACCCGACCCGGCATGGTCCATTTGGGTTGCATACCATCATGCACTTGAATGAGAGAAATAAGACACTTATGGTTATTAATATATTATAAGTTCTAGTATATTAATAATAAGAATAATACGATTATTTAATTAGTATTGATCAAGAATTAATCTAGGATTAATTAAGTGATCAAAAGAAGACTAATTAAATATATGGGTTGATTGTGTAAATCATCCATACTTGTATAGTGGGCTAATGCTCCATGGATAATCAAGTTGGGCTAAAACCCATAGGATGGTCCATGGATGCTCCATGGTGTATTTGTACCCATGGATCCAAGGAAATGGAAAGTCATGACAATTAGGGTTTGCCCTAATTGTAACACTATATAAGCATCATATTATTCACCAAAATCGGCACTAGTGGGTGTACTAGAAGGGCTAGCCGATTTCATGAAGTGTGGGTTTTCTCTCAAGTCATTCCAAGTGTTTTGATGATTGTGATTCCATTTGAGGTGTCACACTTGGGGCACTAGGCACTCTAGCTTCATGAAGACTTTCTTCTCCAAAGAGGTATGTATTCTATCTTTCTATAGTCATTGTTTTGTATGCTAGATTAGGATAATACCTTGGAAGTTCTTATTTGCATGTATAATAGAGAAAACATAGATCCAAGGTATTTAGGGTTGCATGTACACTTAGGAGTGTTAGAATGCTCAAAACCCAACAGTGGTATCAGAGCCTAGGCTTGTTTTCTTGTTATACCTGCAATAGAAGCTGAAAAAACGAATCTGGTGCTGTCTGGCCATCAGACTCGGCGAGTCCATCAGGAGACTCGACGAGTCCATGCCTTAAAAGTGATGAATTCGATCCAACTCGCCGAGTTTGTTCATGCACTCGACGAGTTGGACCCCCAGACAGCATATTTTCGAGTTTTTTGGCTAGAAATGGACTAGGAACATTACCCTAAGTTGTTTTTGAACTTATAAACTCGTTTTTGATGTGGTAATGTTCATGCTAATCCATTTTCAAAGATAATTGTCATTAGATTCATGTTTTGTATTAGTTTAAGGTTTAGACTAATTACATGAAAAAGTTTGATTTGAATTATCTTGTTCTTATGAGTTGCTTAGATTAATAGAAATGTTGAGTGAAATAGTTGTTTTCAATCCATTTTAATCTAAGAGTTGAGTATAAAATGTGTTTGTGTAACTTGTCCTCAAGTTACATGAAGAGTCACATTAAAGACTCATAAAATTCATAAGAGTTGGCAATGGTTACAAAATGAAGAGTCTTGTGTCATTGAATAACTTTTTATGACTCCATAACTTGTCCTCAAGTTATGGAAGTTCAAGAGTCACTTCATTAAAGAAAAATATGTAACCATAATTAAATCCATAAGTTATAAAATAAAGAAAAAGTTAGTCTTTTATTAGTTTAAAGTCTTCCATAACTTGTCCTCAAGTTATGGAACTTGAAGAGTTTTTGGATTAAAACTACTTTAAACACATAAGTTATGGAATTAATTAGTTTTGAATAGTTTCAAAACTTGCCCTCAAGTTTTGGAATTTGAAAAGTTTTCAAGTATGAATACTTTAATTCCAAGTTAGCCCTTAGAATTTTAAAAGTTAAAATTCAACCCTTATACTTTATAATATTATAAGTTAATAATATATATATGTATAAGAGTAAAGTCAGTCTAACCGCTAGTACGCCTCATTCACGAAGCCGGTCTATAAGGTGGGTATAAGGTTGTTGCCTATAAAATGGCAACTTAATGGGTGTCCACTCTCACCCACCGCTTGCTTGACTGGTGGAGGGTCGTTAGCCGAACGGGTTTGACAGGACTAGAATTCTCCCTTCATTAAAAGTATTAATGAAAAATACTAAGTAACTAAACTCTTAGTAATACCCAATCTTAGTTACTTAGGAAAAATGTGAATAAGGTGCTAATCCATGAAATTACACTTTACACTTTGTCTAAGTCGTTAGTGGAGCGTGTGTGGTTAACCGGCACACTAACTTGGACTTAACAAGGTAGGTAAAGGGTGACTTAATATTTATCATAGTATCGATGGAGCGTGTGTGGTTAACCGGCACATCGATTGAGGGGTAATTTATTAAGGGTACCAAGTGATTTGCATGGTTACTTCACACCTCGTTTTGTGATCCTCGGCATCCCAGTCACAAAACTTGGAGGGCACACTCGAGATTGAAACATGCCTTTGAAAAGTTCAATGAATCTCAAAGATCTAGGAGTTTCAAAACCAATTAAAACCTAATAATACATTTCGTTTATCTTGGTGGAAATTGGTGAATCGTCATTCACCTACCTTCAAATATTTTATAGCTTGGATTACGGCATACCTCTTCTAAGTTATAAAATAGTTTGTTGGGTCCTAGCCTTAATATTTCATATTGGGTGTCATATTAAGGACTTTAAATCAACTATCTTGAATATCTCCCAAAAGATGTCTGGTTTAGACACCTATGATCTTCCCAAATCTCTTGAAACAAGGTTTCCTAATGAAGATGATGTCCCATGGATATCATACTTCTTCACCTCTTCAAATTATTCTCCCTAACCCACAAGGTCTTGAAAATTTTAAGGTCACTCAGGCCCTATTGGCAAGGCAAGGTCTAGGTGTGGTCACATCTTGGAGATGTAGTCACATATTGACAAGCCGGGAGAGTTGGGTGTCAAAGTCTTGAGAAAGTTGGTGGTTCAACTACTTTCTAAGTCACATAGTGAGTTCTTTTGGAACACCTATGAAAAAGACTATGACAAGACCCTTAATGATCTTGTCTATTTGTTAAGATCAACTTCCTAAAACTTTATGGACATTGACAATGATGACATTGGATATCCAGTAAAGCATTCTCTTCCCAATGGAAAGGGATCGGCTATAGTCAACTCGGTTGACCAAATGGTAAAGAGAAAAGCTAAGTCTGTGATAGTCCTGTGTACCATTATCAAAGGGTCCATATGTTTGTATTGCCAAAGAAAGGGCATTGGTTGCGAAGCTGCCAAATTTACCTAAGGATGTTAAAGTCAATAAGTTTGACTCTACTTCAGGTAAATTCCACTATCTAACTCTGTTAAGTTTCTATTCTGAGATTCTTGATACATGATGTGACTGGGTCACATGGCGATGTTTTAAGAATCAAAGGAAAAAAATGAAGAAACTTAAAGAAAGAATATGCTGAATCTGATCGCGTAGATGGATTTCTATCGCATAGTTTGAAAAATCGGATTCTTGAGCTACTTCTTAGGAGTTATGAAATATTGCCTAGGAATAGATAACAACAAGTTTTCATATGGATTGTAAGGATAAGTTTTTCCGCAAAGTTTTAAAATAAAAGAAAAATTTTTTGATTTTATTTATTTTAAAATATCCTTACAATGGCTTTTGAGGAAAAATTGTTGCTTATATGATTCCATTAATGGCAAGAGTGGAAATATGAAATTGATTCTTTCATTTGTGGTAATGTCTAGATTTACCAAATAAAGAAAGATTCTCATCACCCAAGTTTCAATTGGACCAGAACTTGGAATCGTGCAAGTTATATAGCATGATGAATGAGAACTTTCAAGTTTTGGAAAAATTAAGACTAATTACTCGTTCACATGGATGTGTGAGTCAAGTAAAGGACTAAGGGATCGAGTACACATTCCTGTGCACTGGTCAAGTCCACCACATAAGATCGATAAGACTATTCGTCATAGTTTACTAAAGCTCAGTAAATATGATTATACTTACAGCTTAAGTGTAACTCTGAGACATTGGAAAATGGTTCCAATGTATGGCAGAGCGAATAAGAAGAATCAAATTAGGCAGAAGGATAAAAGTTTCTCAAATCTGAAAAGATGGGAGAGTACTTTAGTATCAGCTTTTGTGATCATCTTAATGATTAAGAAACCATAGCACAATTAGTTCTCTAAGGAAATCTTAGTGCATTCTTATGACTAAGAAGAGGGATCTTGAATTGTTGAAGTGGTTAAATCAAGAAGATGAGTCATACTTCGTTCCAATACAAGTCTTAGAGTCATACTCCAAGATTGTAACTTGAGTGACATGTCTCAAAGAAGGTTTAAAACACTTGTCAAATGTAAAAGTAAAAGTTTTCTACTCTTGTACATTTGAAATTGGTAAGTTGTGATGTTTTGGATAAAACAAAGACCAACTTAGGCCAATTGTGTGAAGTGTTTGTCTTGATTAGAATCCACACTATCTCTTGGATATTTGACAAGGGAGTCTTATAGGTCAAGAGGACAGTGGGAGTCTTAAAGGTCTTGAAAGTCTCAAGAACTAATCAAGAATAAAACCTGAAGTTCTTCACTAGCACACGACTTGAGGTTTACAACCTATCGTGTTGACATATTCTGTGCCCATTCCAGTTAAAGTTGGCTTTGCATATGAGTTCTTAGAGTTCTCAGTTGGTTGCACAACAACTTGGAAGCAATGGTAGGCCCTTGAGCTGCCAGGTGGCAAGAAGTTAAGATTGAGTTCAATCCATATGGTTTTGGATTTGTCATCATCCTTGTCTTGTGTCTATGGTTTTGACAATTCACATGGATAAGAACTCATACACCATAAAAATCTAAGTGTCATAAGGTTTCTCTCCGATTCATGAAAATGATGGTGAGGAAACACTTTCACTAAGTAGATTTTATCTAGATAGCAATTGTGATATTTGCATTCTCAAAGTCGTTAGTGGAGCGCGTGTGGTTAACCGGCACACTAATATGGACTTGTGAGAAGTGGCAAAAAGGTCTAACCATTATGATTACGGCATACCTCTTCATAATTGTTTAGACACACAAGTGTGCTATCTAAGGAAAGGTGTATGATTTTGATAAAGTTTTATCAAAACAATCTAGTATCAGAAATCTGAACTTTGGTAAGAAAGTCAATGAAGTATTGATTTCTAGAAGTCCAGCTGATTTCTGAGTACATGTCAAAGCTAGTGGGAGCATAAGTGTTATGCTAATAATCATCATGTTAGTGGGAGCATGATAATTAAGATAAGTATTGCAAGCTAGCAATGTTAATTATAGAAAACAAAAGTTTCAATTGGGAAAAAGTTGTTTTGCTATAATTAAGGGAGAGGAAATTATGCTTCATCTCAAATCTATAAGCTTAGATCGTGAGGTTTTAATCATTTAGTCAAGGATATATATATGAATTTCATGTTGGAATGGCTCAACATAAGGAAATTCTGTATATGGGTCCATTATTTGCGTTCTAAAATTCGATTATGATTACGGCATCCCTTTTCATAATCTGAATTATGAGAACTTGGCAAATTGAAATGGAAATGTTATAGCAAAAGACTGGTTTAGTCTTTATGTGAGACATCATGAATCGTGTCCCATATGCTTCGGATATAGGATCGATTACATGTGCTATAATCATCCGTTCTAAAATTTTCCAAATGCATGGGCATTAAGAAGGGAAAAGGTTTAGAACTGGATATGACTAAAAGAATTAAACAATTGTCGAGGACAATCTAAGGTTTACCAAAGATTGGTTACTCAAGGACAATTGGAAGTATAGTGATAATTCTGGAAGGACCATATTGACATAATCTGTAAGGAGGCAACTCTTGTTCAGAAGTGATAGTCAAAATGGAATCTGGAAATGTTTCAAAGTTAGAATTTTCAATCTGTGTAAGATTAAGGAAACTTAATGCAAGAAGGATGTTTCCAAGGAGTTGATCTCCTTTGGAATGCTCTGTAATGTTTGTTGTCAAGTCTTTCTGACTTTGTGCATAATCATTACAAGAGGATCAATGCATATAAGTTTAGAATCTGACAGATTCCAGTAAATGGCATGAATTTGGAATTCTTGCATTTGCAGTAAGGATTTGGGAGTGTGAAAAGAGAATCATTGAAGTTATGTTCAATGGATCTAGTTCACAAAGTAAAGATCATAGACAAACATAGTATGCATACTTAGTGTGTGGCATGACTAGTGTCTTGAAAAAAAACATAGTGTACATGCTTGGAGCATGGGACAACTATTGTTTTAAATTCAAGAATAAAGTTGATAGCTGAAACAGTGTACAATGAATAATGTGTAATCATATGGTGATAAATAAAAGGTGTTTTATTTATGTTCAAAGGGTTGATACCATATTGGATTCAATTATTATTGTGTTTCACTTTGCATGTTTTGACTTCCCGAATAAACTGGGTTATTCTTCCGGAATGACTAAGTTATTCAAACCATCCACAGTCAGTCATATTTTGGAAGTAGATATGAATTAAGACTGTCATGATGGGTTGTAGAGGTCTAAGGTGTTGGACAAGGCTACAACAATCATGAGTGCTCATAAGTTCTGAGTATTGGATTCAACCCGCGCTCATTGGAATCACTTCATGGATTTTATCACGAGTGATCATGAGACGATAATATCTTATATTCTTCAAACCTAGAGATATGAGTTGTTACTATGAGTTGATAGTACATTGATAGCACGAAAACGCATTTGGTAACTCGGTGCTATAAAACGTGCCTTTGTGTATGATTCAACAAGTAGTAGAACAAGCCATATGAGTCGAAGTTTATCCGTTCCTTTTACCTTCGGGATAAAAGTGATATCTGTGGGCCCCTCGATGATTTGATGATGACAAATGGAAGTGCTCGGCCGGGCCAGGACTGATTTGATTTGTTCAATTAGTCAGTCGTCATAAATCGGAAATCGGGAAACAACAAATGGACAGAGAGAATGATTATAATCCATGTCTCAGTCCATATGATATCTAGAATGGAGGAATATATGATCCCTTATCTAATGGACAAGTCACTGACAAAGGTCAGAGTTCATCTACAAGGTCAGAGTTCGACAGAAGCTTTTGAGAGCTACGATTGCCAGTTGGTTCCTGAAGTCATACGCAATAATAGTTTTAGACTTATCCAAGTGGGAGACTGTTGGATTAATGTCTAAGTCCATAACTATATTTGGTAAGACTTGACCCGACCCGGCATGGTCCATTTGGGTTGCATACCATCATGCACTTGAATGAGAGAAATAAGACACTTATGGTTATTAATATATTATAAGTTCTAGTATATTAATAATAAGAATAATACGATTATTTAATTAGTATTGATCAAGAATTAATCTAGGATTAATTAAGTGATCAAAAGAAGACTAATTAAATATATGGGTTGATTGTGTAAATCATCCATACTTGTATAGTGGGCTAATGCTCCATGGATAATCAAGTTGGGCTAAAACCCATAGGATGGTCCATGGATGCTCCATGGTGTATTTGTACCCATGGATCCAAGGAAATGGAAAGTCATGACAATTAGGGTTTGCCCTAATTGTAACACTATATAAGCATCATATTATTCACCAAAATCGGCACTAGTGGGTGTACTAGAAGGGCTAGCCGATTTCATGAAGTGTGGGTTTTCTCTCAAGTCATTCCAAGTGTTTTGATGATTGTGATTCCATTTGAGGTGTCACACTTGGGGCACTAGGCACTCTAGCTTCATGAAGACTTTCTTCTCCAAAGAGGTATGTATTCTATCTTTCTATAGTCATTGTTTTGTATGCTAGATTAGGATAATACCTTGGAAGTTCTTATTTGCATGTATAATAGAGAAAACATAGATCCAAGGTATTTAGGGTTGCATGTACACTTAGGAGTGTTAGAATGCTCAAAACCCAACAATAAGAACCTTCATACATTCCAGATTTACATTTTGAACTACCATCTAAAACACAAATCTATGTACGATTTTGTCAAACTCGTACTCTGAAGTGACAATATGGAGTCATGAACATAAGTTTCGGAGACCCATTTCGAATAGTTATTTCGTATTAAAAAACTCAATTTCCATCCCCTACATAACCTTAGGCGAACCAACCCACATACTTTCACTCACATTAAAACTGGTGTGATGGATGGTTTCCACGCTTGTTTTATGGCTATTGGATATGTGATATATTTTCCATGTTTGTATTGTTTCTTTAATATTGATAATGTTTCTGCATCTAAATTAATTGTTTTGTGTTCCCAAAAAAATACAGCTCCAGGCATCCATAGGTTGTTTGATGTCTGTCATCTTCATAAGTAGTGTTAGTCTAAGAGAGGACTACCTAAACACAATGCTCGTTGCATTTACTATTGATGGGAATGACCAAACCCTCTGTATAACATTTGGTCTAGATGTGGAAAATAATCTTGACCGTTGTACCTAGTTCATTATGAGGTTAAAGAAAATAATTAATCTCGAGCGTTACGTAGCGTGTTCGCGTCTAGACTCCAAAAATTGGCAATTAAGCACTTAATGCTTAATCCATGCTATCCAAACATAGATACAAGCTATCTAGGACCACTAGAATCATAAAGTCACGGACTTGGTGACTTTGCATGCCCCCAAAAGTCCCAATCTCAAGAAATATCAAGAAACTTCCATAAAGATGGCCATAACTCTTGCATGAACCCATTAAGACCTTCAAGATGGCAACTTTTCTGTCTTAGGGACTCAGATAGCACCAAGGGTGGTAACCTTAAGTCTAGAAACAGATTTGGACCACAAAAATCCATTGTTGGGACCAAAAAGGTCCAAAACACCATTACCGTAGATCTAAGCATACATGAGGCAAGTTTTGAGCTTTTTACCTCAAATGAGTACTAGATGATGATGATATCTCAGATCTTTAAGCTAAAGTTACACAAGTTCTTCACTAGCTTCTTCTTTCTCCTTCCAAGCTTCAAACCACCAAAATGGGCTTCACAAGATCAAAATCACACAAAGATGAGGAATGTTAGGGTTTCTAGGGTTTCTGAGTCAAAAGGCTAGTAAAGAGGTTGAGGTATGAGACATAATGTTCTTTATATAAGTCCCAAACCCTAAAAGTTAGGGTTTTCTTCAGCATGTGAACGCAACGCGTTCATCAAGGGAACGCCCTATGTTCGGGCTCCACCTCCAAAATCCCAAATTGGCAGAAATAATCCCTCATTCCTCCAAACTTAATAATTACAAGGTCCAAAAGCAATAATTCAACATATAAAGGACCAAAATGCAAATAATACCTAGACTGAGCGTTACAACATCTCTGTTCTCATGAAATTTATAAACTATTTCCCAAGGCTATTTCTGAATAGAACAATCTCGCACTTATTTAATATTATTTAGTTGTGAATAATGCCCAACACTTGTATTCTTCTTCAAGACAACAACTACTTCAACATCCATTTTACAAAGTTCCATACATTAAAATATTCTCATTCTTTTCAAATGTAGGATCCAAGTTGTGTATTTTGGCTTGTCTTTCAAAAAATATTATATAGAACAATCCAATCATGTGGATTCATTAAAGGTAGATTAGCAAAGGAGAATATGAATTCTTCAATGTTGCTTCCTTACAGTGCATTGAATTTAAAATTCACAAAACCATCTACTTCCACAACTTCACATTCTTTGACAACAAAAATCTACTTAAGGCTCCATACTTCGTATTGAGGCTGTAAGGTCACACCTTATAATATGATGAGTCAAACACTCTACACTATCGATTAGTGTCATCGTCTACAACATTAACAACACTGACGTATCGCTTATCAGCGTTGGTGCATAGCTTAATCATTCTATGTAATCTTTTGTATAGTAGGTAATGATATAGATAAATATATAATAGATAACAGATCCAATATCTTTGTGATAAGATCGGTTCTTAGTATAGATTAGACGTAATCCCTATAATCAACGGATATACTTGTATAGATTAGTATATATATATATATACAACATTAGGGTAAACCCTAATGTTGTGAACACGACTTGGTGTCATAATCGTCTTTG
The DNA here is from genome assembly GCF_002870075.4 of Lactuca sativa. NCBI lineage: Eukaryota > Viridiplantae > Streptophyta > Magnoliopsida > Asterales > Asteraceae > Lactuca > Lactuca sativa. The sequence goes on from NC_056626.2 coordinate 27,660,620, forward strand.
TGACAACCGCCATCTTTGTGAGGACAAAACCTCTTTCTTAGTGAAAGACACAATTTGGAGAACTCTCTGTGTCATTTAATTTCTATTCTTTATTTTCTTATATTAAGTTTTTCTTTTGTAATTATACTTGAAGTGTATCCAATCGATACAAACCTTCAAATGGTATCAGAGCGGGTTTGTGATACACTTAAGTAAACATGTCGAATCCCAAATCCTTTGGTTTTAACAAAATTCCTCCCTTTGATGAACATAATTTTGCTATGTGCAAAAGAAAGGAAACAGTTGTTCTTGAAACCATTGACTATGAGATGAGAAATATTGTTGAAAAATGTCCCCATGTTCCTATGTACCAAACCATTGCCAACAATATTCCCGTTGCCCCCTTAAAGAAAAATCCAGAGATGAGTTATGATGATAATGATAAAAGACTACTTGATATTGATTTTAAAGCCAATGCTGCTACTGGAAACTCTCTTCCATACCATGTGTATCATCTCGTAAAAAATTGTGAATCAACCTAAGAGATGATGGATATGCTGACAGTGGCTTATAAAGGCACCGTGGAAGTTCAGGCCACAACCATTAACAATCTGAATCGGAGATATGATCACGTCTTTGCTCAACAAGGTGAGACTTTAAGCCAAACTTTTAATAGGTTTAATTGTTTGGTTAATGATATGAGAAGGCTAGGGATCATCAAACATTCATCTCAATTGGTTCTAAAATTCCTCGATTCTCTTAGGAAAATTTGGGAACATCACGTTGATGTTCTCAAGAATGGTGAGAAGATCGATACTATGGATCTAAATTCCTTATTCAGTAATCTGCAAAATTATGAAGATACCAAAGCTCTTCATAAAGAAATCATGAAGGACTCGAATAAGGAAAATCTAGTTGCGATGTGTATCATAAAGAAGCAATGAAACACATCAGCGAATCAGATAACTCAGATCAAGGTGAAGGCAGTGATGAAGATCTCACCGATGAGCTTGTTTCCAACACTACGAAGAAAGTAGAGCAAACAGGGTTAGAAGAGCTCAGTTCAAGGGAAGGAAATCCACTTCCATGAAGAGAAACTCAGGCAATTGCTTTAATTATGGTAGCACTGACCATTTTGCTAGGGGTTGCAATGAGAAGAAAGAAGCCCGGAGTCCTGAAAACTATGAAGTCTTGTACAAAAAGCTGGTAGCTAACATGAAGAAGGAAAACATCTCTCTTCCTAAAGCCTTCATTGCAAAACAATAGGATCTTGAACAATAGGTAGAAGAAGAGGATACTTTTGAAGATGAGGGGCTGAAGGTCAAGGGTCTTATAGTTGTTATAAATGATTCCCCCGATGGCATATATGATGCTGATAGTTCTCACGCTGACACTGAATCAATACAAATTTAGGACAAACTTGATACTTAGACAGTGGAAGTTCTAGACACTTGACCGGTTATAAGTCCTTCTTAACAAATTTTGCAGAGAAGGATGGTCCAATGGTAACATTTGGTGAAAATAGTGGAAGAGCTATAACAGGTGTTGGAACCTTTGAATGCAGAATGATTAAGTTGAATGACATGCTTTATGTAGAAAGTCTGTAAGGCAACTTCATCTCCATCAGTCAATTTCGTAACAGTGGTTACAAGGTTCTTTTCAATCGTCATAAGGGAAAAGTGTTTGATTCTGGAAACAAAGTCGTACCTGATGCACTAAGGAACAACGACATTTTTATGGTTTTATGATTATTGGTTTAGACATTGATACTTTATTTTTGCTTCTTGCATTGTTATTCTTAAATTTTTGAACATACGTTTCTACAGTTTTAATTTATTTTTTGGTTTGTTTGCATTAAAATTTTCTTTTACCAAAGACGTATACATTGTACATACACATTTTACTACTAACATTGCCAATGTTCGTTCTTCTCTTTCCTCTGTATGTGTTAGGACCTTCAGTTTTCCTCTTAACATTGATCACAACTAATTAAGATCAGTGTGTCACTTGTTGAATGAATCACCCTCCTTGTAAGAGCTAGTTGACGCTGACTCTGCATCTTTTCTTCAATAACAACTGCTCTCTCACTGAAGTTGATGCTCATGCTGATGATATCAGATGGGGGATAATTATGCCACCAGGTGTTCTTTTGGATACATATCTCTTGTATCTTGAACAACCTATTTTTGTTTCAATGGGATGAGATGAAGTTAGGTAATATGGCATGCCTAACTTCCAGAGATGTTGTCACTGCAACTCCATCACCTCAAAGATCCAAAGGCATCTTCAACAAGATAGTGATCCCATATTATCTTCCTTCATAGAACTCAATGTGTGGAACCTTTGAGTTTTATCTTGATGACTCTCATAACTCAAAGCTTACAAAGATTGTATCCCTCTAACTCATTGGTTACAAAGATTGGTTCATATTCTTCTTTTGTTCTTTGTGAACATGAATCTTGGAATCAATCTGCAGATTCTCAATGATTAAAGGCATTCCCCCTCTTTTTTTTTTACTATGAATTGTGTTGTTTTTTGTGTGATATGGTTGATCTTGTTTTTTCTCTTTTGCAGCTGAAATTTCAAGTGGTAGATATCTTATAAAATGGAAGTGCATTAATGACCATTCAATTCCAAAGATTTGATGAAACGAGTCTTTATTACCTTTCTAAAAAAGTTGCACATATTTCGTTGTTTAAACTATTTTCTTGTTTGGCTAACTCTTTTGTTTGTATTCTTATATTGTTTATTCTTTTGTATCATTTTAAAAAAAATGAATCTGACGGTGGAAATTCTAAGCCTAGTATGCAACTTTTGACACATTATCATCCCTAGAAGCATGCTGCTCCATGTGACTAAATCTCTAAGTTTCTCATCAGCAAGACCATCTGTTGATAACATTGAGTCACCCACTCACGCTAACTGTCTAGCATTGTCTACACTTTAAATGTGAGATTGTCTGGCCCTAATTAGAAAAATTATCTTAAGGCTTGGGTGTTTATTTTTCCTGGTTAATCACCTCTCACCTGACCTTTTCCTTGGAAGCATGCTTGCCGTATGCATCAAGTCTCATGTTATGCTGAAACATTGAACAAAACCGAATGGCTTACCCTGATTACATAGTCATTAGCATAATAGATACTTGTTAGGTCCTTAAATGACAAAGGCTTGTTCATGTCCATGACCTCCTAATCTGAGATAAGACATGGTACCATTATGAATTAAAAGTGAATCTTTGATTCTAGATGCAACTTACTCTATGATACGGAAGCTTAAACCAATTTTTGTTGATGAGTTAAACTGTTAGTGATTCACGCTGATTTCAACTCAACATGACAGAAACAATCCATTCTCTCATTTATGTTCTTAATAAAACTTAATGATTTACTATGATATACCACACATTAATGAAAGTTTGAAACTCTGTGCTGATGGTTAGTCTATGTACCATAGGCTATCATACGTACCAATCCATTCTTACCCTTACATTCTTCTTTAAAGTTTTATGATTCAGCGTAATGTACCATACGGTGATGAGAGCTTGACAAATATGTGTCGATGGGTATATCATTGTTTGTGATATCTTACATACACCTATCCTCTTTTGCTATTTTTTTCTAATAAAATTGATTTATGATTCAGTGTATGAAACTACACGCTGATGAGATCTCGAAATACTATGTCAATGAATGATAGTTTAAACCCACACTATCAGGAGACATCATAAACTGAACGTTTCAAGGCACTTGGTGATCGCCTATACCGATGTTCATCACCGTCGATGACATGTCACTTGTTTTAATGGTAACTTTTTGGATGAGAACTGAAAGATCCACCATTATCTTGGGATATGAGATTTTTACGACGAATGTATCTTTATTCATGATTACGTAAAAAGGAAGAATTATTTTTGGTATATATTGGGAATTCTTAATTCTAGGTCATGTTTACAAGCCATTCAAGCAATTGACCCCCTATATATATATATATATATATATATATATATATATATATATATATATATATATATATATATATATATATATCTCAAAAAGACTCCAAATCATCATATTTCTCAAAGCTTTCACCATGTTAAAGACCTTGTACGAGTTTGCTCCTAGCGCTAACGTGATCAAAGGTCCTCATGCTCCTGACTCTACCATCATCATTCAATAGACAAATGTGGCATTCTCAAATGAAACCCAAAACTGTTCGTGAAATCAGGAATCGAAGATTTTGTCAACTATGTCAAGAGCGGTCCTCTTCGATATGCATTCATCGACTTCCCGAACCCTTTCTACCCTAAACAAATATGTGAGTTTTCCTATTACTGCAAGGATGCAAAAGTGGATTAAAATTCCCTATATGGTTGAATCCTCAGATTCTGAAGAGGATGATGATATTGATGATGCTGATAATGAAGAACATAATGATGATGAGGATGATGATAATGATGATGCTGGTGATGAAGAAGATAATGATGATGATCTAATAACTAGAAATAAAGAAGGAGCTGATGATGAAGTAGATATTGAAAAAGATGAAGAAGAATCAACCGTTGATATGGGAGAAGATCTTGCATAGGGAATATATTCTCCTCCAAGGTTGAACAAGCACATTCATTTTTCAATTACCTCCTCATCCTCTTCCTCTATAGATAATGCTGCACAACATAGATCAACTCCTCCGTTTGTGGAAACTGTTGAGATAATGAATCAATATGTCAATTCTCCAAAGCCAATGTCTCATCCTCCTCCTCAAGATGAGACCGTTCCTATCATGACTGCTGCCTTTCATCAAGATAATCAGGAAGAATCCATCTCTAATTTTCAATCTACTATGCTCTCCCAACTTTCTATAATTGTACACATTACTCAATCTATGGATAAAAGGTTGAGTAAAGTTAAAAGAGATGTTGCTAAAATGAAGCGACTTATGGCTTTGGACGAAGATGATGATATGATTGTTGATGACACTCCACCAAATTCTCCAGGTGAGCTCTTCCTCATCTACCTCCATCAACAAATCTTCCTCTTCCACCACCTTTTAACTCTCCTCCCCAATCTGATGTTGCAAAAAAAGGGGGAGAATAATCAAGGGGATCATCAGTCAATGCAAATGCAGGTGATGATTGTACAAACTCCATCTTAGCTTGAGATGACTGGGAGAGTTGAAGTTGAAGCTGATCCTCTAAAGCAGATTGATGTTGCTGATATTTCAGACGCTGATCAGCCCATTCCAGACATTGGTGATCATTCATAGACCAATGATTATGAAGGGTTTCTTGATCTTGGTCTCATGTAACAGGTTGTTGTTTCTGCTGTTCCTTTAAATATTTTCTACCCTGGATCTTGCTTTGAGAGGGAGACTTCTCAAGAGGTTCCTCAAGGAGCTGATAGTGACATTGACTCTGACAATGATGATGTTGCGCCAAGGGCATTCCTTCTTGCGCCAAGTATATCCCTCTTGCACCATGGGGAGTCCCTCTTACGCCATGAAGAAGCCTTGTTGCGCCATGTAGGTTCTTGTTGCGCCAAGCATGTCCTTGTTGTGCCAATGAAATTGATGTTGCTACAACCTAAATTTTATTGCGCCACATACTTGATGCTTGTTGTGCCATCCTTGCACATGATGGGCTAACATGATTCTTGTTGCACCATCATGGTGCAAAATGGGTCATTTTGGTCCCTTGATGAGCCATGATATCCCTGATGAGCCAAAGATGCTATGAAGTCCTCTATAATGCTCAAGATCGTTCACGGATGCTCAAAAGTTGGTATCGCTCAAGGATACACCATGTTGTGCCACCATGATGGATGTTGGGCCATTAGTGTTCATGATGCGCCACTTGTACATCATGATGCTCCACTATGGCAGAAGGTGCTCCATTATATTTGTTGCTGATGCTCATGGGTTGTATGACATGGAAGAATGTTCTAGAAGATGTTGTATGGAAGAATATGATTGGTTGCTACATTTCATGGGCCTATAAGCCAATGGGTTTAGCCTGTTAAGGTTTTAGGTCTGGTCCTTCAAGTATAAATAGGGATGCATGTTAGGTCATTTTGTATCTTGAAATCTAGATTGATAGGCGAATCTCTGTATAATTGTACTTGTAGCCTATGTTTGAGAGTTCTAAAATAAAGAATACTCATCTCCTGTTCATGGACGTATGTCATCTTGACCGAACCATGTAAATATTGTGTCTTGTATGCTTATAGTTTTGCTAGTTATCCGCTTTACTTCCTAACAACACAAGAATTTGCAAAAAAAATTTATGAAACTATATACGAAAGCTCGAAATAGTCAAGGACGCAAAGGTACATTTTTGAAATAGACAAACACAAACAATTTGATCTTCAAAAAATACACAACCTGAAACGAACATTGTGAGTCTCTTATGTGAATGCAAAATGACTATGTCAATATGCTTATAAGCTAGACCTTCACTAGGATTTATCATCTGTTTTGGATATATGAGATGATCTGAGTGCCAATTCATATGTCAAAACGTTCTTCTTTGAATAGAACAATCTTTGAAGTCTCGCTCAAATCGGTACGTAGGTCATTAGCAAATTAGGCACCTTGTTTCCTCTATTCTTGTATCCATTTAAATATCACTTACATTCCGTCTATAATTTATAACGGGATACATCTTTGTCGATGGAGTAAGTAACATCCTATTGCTAAATTAGTTTTTTATTTCCTCTTTTTGCTTATTGCTAATTCTTCGGTGTTTCCAACAGTTTTTTATAGTGGGAAATATCCATGGTCGCAAGTATATTATCAATTCATACGACCATATATATTACAGCCTTCACAAAGTTATATTAGTATAGTTAATACAGTTTTGTAATAATCTTAATACACTAGGTAAGTAGATAGTTATTTTTAGAAAAATTAATATTATAATAATAATAATAAACGTAGAATGTTTCGAGTCAAGCCAACATAATCCTACTGCTTTCGACTAAACTAGTTCTAACATGTTATGTCAAATATCTATAACTCTATCAACGAAATATGTACTGAAGCTAATACTAGGACATTGACTATGTTGGATCCATAAATATAAGGAATGGTCCCTGCATTGTTTAGCCATATGCTGGGTAAATTAATGGTCCCTGCATTGTGGACCCATAGACCATAGTGCATAGTGGGCAAATCGTCCATCTTAGGTTGGCAACCGTGCACCATTTTTTAAGCTATTAGCATCCCCATCATTGGTTTTCAATTACCGCTTTTCTCTTATTTAATTAATGTATTTTTATTCATGTTATGCCCATTCTTCTTAATGTATTATGATTTAATACATAAGAAATAAGAAGTATTATTTTCTATAAAATAGTAATAAAAAATCATGCCGATACATTAACACTAAGAATAATATTGAAAATGTTTTAAATCAATTAATATAAAATTTTAGATCATTTTTGGTCACTTAACTTTTGGTTTTGTATTTATTTGGTCACTTAACTCTTTTTAAAATTTAAAAATTCATTAAACTTTTGGCTTTGTGTTTATTTCGTCACTTAACTTTTGGTTTGATCACATTTAGTCATCTAACTTTTAAAATTGTATTCATTTAGTCACTTAAACTTTTGAATTTTCAAAAGTTTAGTGACTAAATGAGCACAATTTTAAAAATTATGTGACTAAATAAATACAAATCCAAAATTTAAGTGACCAAACAAAAAGTCAAGTGACTAAATGAGCACAAAGTCAAAAGTTTGATGACCTTTTAAAACTTAAAAAGAGTTAAGTGACCAAATAAGCACAAAATAAAAAGTTAAACGATTAAAAATGACCTAAACCTTTAATATAAATTTCTTTGTTAGTTTAATACATATTAAATATGGTAAGTCAATAACAAAAATCACAATATTTATTATTTAAATTTTTATTTTTAGTTTTATAAAACGCCAAAAGATTTTGTCAAAATTTTATTTTTACCCTCTATTTATAAATACTACTATTTTTACCAAAAAATAAGTTTTATTTATTTTTGCTTAAAGATTTAATAGTATAAAAGTTATAAATTGAATAAATAAATAAAGAGATGAGTTTCTAAAGATATTTCAATCGAATAAGGTCATTTAATGTTCTCATCTACCGGATTCCCGCAACATTATTTCATTTGATCCCCGGCCATTTACTCTTCTAATTAACCTTCACCTTCCCCTTCCCCTTCCCCTTCCCCTTCCCTTTAATTACTGATACAGCCTCTCCCTTTCACTTCAGTCATCACTTCTTTCCTCATCATATTTCTCTTTAGATCTTCTCCATACTTTTATCTTCCTCACAATGCTGCAGTCTGCAAAAAGGTCCTATGCCTATCTCAGCAACTATGTCAAGCTTATCCTCATAGCCATAATCATTACTATATGTATTCAAGAACTCATCAAGAAAGCCCCATACCACCTTCTGAATCATCATCATTCGCTCATCTACACACTAACTTTCTCTTTGCTACCCATCTCCATTCTCGCATTCTACTTCGTGAACAAGCCTCGGACAATCTACCTGGTTGACTTCGCTTGTTTCAAGCCCCCATCTATACTCCGTGTGCCTTATGCCACTGCGCTTGAACATGGCCAAATCATCTTGGCCTCACAACCTAAGAGCCTTAAATTCCAACTTATGATCTTAGAAAGATCGGGTTTGGGAGAGGAAACATGTTTACCACATCCATTACATTATCTACCATCGAAACCTAATATGATGGATGCTAGAGATGAGACCGAGTTGGTCATCTTCTCAGCCATGGACTCTTTGTTTCAGCAAACTGGGATTGATCCTAAAGACATCGATATTTTGATTGTAAACTGCAGCCTCTTTGCACCCACTCCTTCGATTTCAGCCATGGTGGTTAACAAGTATAAGATGAGAAGTAACATCAAGAGTTATAACTTATCAGGAATGGGGTGTAGCGCAGGGTTGATATCGATAGATTTTGCGAAAAACCTACTCCAAGTCCACCCTGAATCATATGCGGTTGTGATTAGTACTGAGATTCTTTCCCCGAATTCGTACATGGGTGTAGAGAGATCCATGCTCCTTCCGAACTGTCTCTTCAGAATGGGAGGAGCAGCCATTCTGTTGACCAACAAAAGGTCACACCGGAGAGATGCAAAGTACGTACTCTTGCATGTGGTTAGGACCCACAAAGGGTCTGACGATAAATCATATCGTTGTGTCTCACAAGAAGAAGATAAAGAGGGTCATGTCGGTATAGCGCTAAACCTAGATCTCATGGTGATCGCTGGCAATTCTTTGAAGTCGAACATAAGCACCATGGGGCCATTGGTTCTTCCAGCATCGGAGCAACTCTTGTTTCTTTTCAATTTCTTGGGGAGAAAGTTCCTTAAGCTTAATCTTAAACCCTACATTCCCGACTTCAAAAAGGCATTCGATCATTTCTGCATTCACGCAGGTGGTCGTGCGGTTATTGATGAGCTTCAGAAGAGCCTTAGGCTGACGTCAGAGCATGTTGAAGCCTCAAGGATGACGTTGCACCGTTTCGGAAACACATCGTCTTCGTCATTGTGGTACGAGATAGGTTATATGGAAGCAAAAGGGAAAATGAAGAAAGGAGATAGAGTCTGGCAAATAGGGTTTGGGAGTGGGTTTAAATGCAACAGTGCAGTTTGGAAATGTAACAGAGAAATCGAAGCTACAAAATATAGTGCATGGGCTGACTGCATCCATAGGTATCCAGTAAACGAGCCAGAAGGTGGGAAGCTCTAAGCGAGGGTCAAGTATGTCCTTTCAATTTTAATGTGTGATATGTATGCTATTTCTTACCTTAAATAAAAAAGTTTCACGTGCTTCATATGTAATCCAAGAGACCACGTAAAAATCAACAATTTTTTTTTAAATATTATTGGCATATAATTAAGGATGCCCTTTTAACCCATTAAACACTTAATCACTACTTTATTGAATGATTATTCAACAATCATTCAGCTTTACTCTATATCATCACTCATACTCCATTCAACTCTTATACTATTTGTATTATGGAAGCTCTAAGAATTATTCTCTGATATCATTGCAAGTGGAAGTGTTATTCGCTAATATCATTACAAATGGAAGTGTATTTTTGTATAGTAATTTTTTGTCTTCATATTTTAACAAAACAACCACAACCACCACGAATAAAAGCCTGGAAACTTGCCGGAACGACTTTTGTGACATGTAGCATCACCAATAAATATTTAGGAATACTTTATTACTCGAGAGAATAATTTAAGATGATTTAATTGTCTCAACCAAATAAAAATCATGTGCACCTATTTATTGGTAAGGGTGTTGAATATGGGCAACACCCATAGGGCGTTCTTAGGCGTTATAATGCACAAACACCGGCCCCCTTCACGGTTTTTGGGCGTTATACGACTGTCGTTACTTCCCGTTGCCACCACCATCTTCGTTTAACGACGTTTCTTTCTTTTTATCTAAAAACGCCTGTGTTGGCGTTACCCACACCTACCACCCTAACCCTAAGTAGTAATTATTAGCATGTTCCAGATGTTTCGTTTAACAATGTAGATATAATTGTTCATCTCTTAAGAGTCGAGATGTCATCTACTTCCATCTATTTAAATACTTGGAGATTATATGTTTAAGTTTTTATATTATTATTACAATTAGACGAATATTCGCACGTTATGTAGAATAAAATTATATAATTAACATTTGATAAGTACATATTGAAAATAATTATGTATTGAGGTTAAACTATGAAATAAAAGTTTCTTATACTAATTGTTGTATAAAATTGTAATAATTTTGAACCATATTATAACATATATTAAAATCATTTTAATTTGCTGCAGCTACTTGCCGCCGACGCGTAAATAAAATTAAATACAATTCTTTATTTAATATTACTTTTAAAGTTATGATTAATTAATTTAGAAATTATTTGTAATTTAAAAGGTAATGTTATATTAATTATTATTATTTTTAATTAATTAAAAATTATATTGTAACACTCCGAGTTCAGAGGTGCAAGTTCAAGGTTCTTAGTGTAAAGAAGGAAGGTCGACTCGGTGAGTCGATGGATAGACTCGGCGAGTCGAGTCGCGGTCCTGGTCAAGTGTTAAATGACCAACTCGGCGAGTCGGCGGCTGGACTCGGCAAGTTGGTGCTGAAAAGAGAAAACCCTAATCACGTAAAGTTTGCAACCTTATGTGAGGGTTAGGCTGTAGAGGAATGGATCTATGGATTGGAGTCCCTGCATGGCTTGAAAAGCCTCTGTTTGGAATGAGAACTAAAGAGACTCGACGAGTCACATGGGTGCACTCGACGAGTTGTATGAATATGTGCATGGACTCGGTAAGTTGGAAGAACAACTCGACGAGTCTGTTGAAGATTTCCTGGGACTCGGCGAGTCTGGTCGTGGAAACCTAGCCTTTTCTGGTTGAGCCGAGAATCGGTGAGTCGAGGGACGACTCGGTGAGTTGAGCAGGATGGGACTCTATGATCGTTGGACTCGACGAGTCTTGGGGTGACTCGGCGAGTTGAGTCGTGTTCTAAGAGTTTTCAGAGCATAGGGACCCGACGAGTCAGTAGGTTGACTCGACGAGTAAAGTCAGTCAGGAAATTTGACTTTGACTTTGACCAAGAGTTGACCAGTTGACTTCTAGGGGTATTTTGGTAATTATTGGTATTTATTGGATTTGGTTATTTGGTAATGTTCGGTGGTGGAGTTCGTGTCGGTGGTCGGAGCACAGTGATCTTATTCTTCAGCCGGCAGTTGCAGGTGAGTTATTCTCACTATATCAACAGGGTCTAAGGCACCAAGGCCGGCCCTTTATCGGATGGAAATCCAGGTAGTTGTTTGTTATGTTATTGCTTTGTTATGTTTGCATCCTGGTAGTTAGGATGGTGTATGTTAGAGACCTGGTTAGGGTCGGTATCCTGGTTTATAGGATGATGCTATGGTAGTGAGCGGTTAGGTCAAAATCCTGATAAGGATGTGCTATGTATGTGATCTGCTAAGAGCGGTTTGATTAGTTGTGAATTGATATATGAGTATATGTTTATGTGCACATGGTTGTTGGACTGGGGTTGGGTTGAGGCGGGTCCTTCTTTGCGCTATAGGCCAACATACCAGGGCGGACCGATTATCCCGAAGGCCCAGCGAGCGGTCCGGATAGACTGTAGGCCCCAAGAGGGCGGACCAGACGTGCCGAGGCTCGGAAAGTGGACCAGGCCGACTGAAGGCCCGGTGCGGGCGGACCAGTCATACTGTAGACTTAGAGAGTGAACCAGGTGGATTGAAGGCCCGGTGCGGGCAGACCAATCACACTGTAGACTCGATGTATATGGCTAGACTCGGAGGGTGGACCAGGTGGACTGTAGGCCCGGTGCGGCGGACCAGTCACACAGTAAACCCGAAGTGCATGGTTGTTCTGTTTTGTTATGATATGACATGTTATGTGTATGGTATATGTGGTTGGTATTTTGGGGGTATCTCACTAAGCTTTCGGGCTTACAGTTGTGGTTTAACGTTTTAGGTACTTCATGAGACCGTGGCAAGGCGAAGGCGTGATCGTACCGTTCCTCATGTTTATGTTTTATGATATGGTTCTGAGAATACTCTGATAACAAATGTATTGAAAACCTTTTTGTAATAAATTAATGAAATTAGGTTGTTTTTGAAAAGTTTAAATTGGTTGAAATTTTTAGAGCGTTACATATATATTTGGAAACTTTTCAATTAACATAAAATTAGTTTTGGATCTTATTTTTATTTAAATTGAAATATCATTTTAGTTTTACATTTAAAACATTTAAATGTTTTAAACTATTCTAAAAATAGTAATTGTATATTTTGAAGTTTATTTGATATTTTGATTTATATATTGGATTTAACATACTATTTAAATTAATATTTTCAGTATATTATATTTATAATTGTAACATCTTAAAAATCACAATAAAAATTTTCATTTTAATTAAAGTAAAATCATTGTTTTCAACCAAAACCCAAGAAACCAATGTCAAGTACAAATATTCCAAAATCAATGTATCATAATAACTCCAAAATATGTCGTTGAAGGATGTGTATGATCACGCATTTGTTTTTCCCCTATCGTTTGATGTACCTGAAACATAAAACTTAAACTGTAAGCCAAAGTTTAGTGAGTTCCCCAAAATATCACCACACAAACATATAATATAGCATGCATACTGGTAAGGGTAAGAATCGGTTCGATTTTTTGGTTTTTCGGTTTCCACGAATCAGTTTCCTCGGTTTGAAATTTTTTTTGGTCAAATTTGAAAACCGAACCAAATCGAATTTAATTTCTCTAGACCAAACCGAAAACTGAATTCTAATTTGGTTTGGTTCGGTTTGAAAACCGAGGAAACCAAATATAAACTTAAAAAAATTTCAAATATAAATTAAAATGTTTTTAACATAGAAACCTGAAGTTGCAAAAAGAAATATCTAAAGTTTCATTACAAAATGATCCAAAAAGTAAATGAGTTAAAATGATTTTTACTTTATTATTAATAATTTTATTTAATATAAAATATAAAATATATTTTTTAATTAGCTAATTTATGAAATTCGGTTTTTTCAGTTCGGTTTGGTTTAAACATCATGAGACCGAAACTCGAACCAAAAACCAAATTCACAATTCGGTTTGGTCTTGAATCGAATCGAAAACCAAATTTAAATATGGTTCGGTTTGAAATCGATTTCGGTTCGATTTATTTTTCGGGTTTTTTGGTTTCGGACCAAATAATTCTCACCCCTACATAATGGGCCCATAGACATTGGGCTAGATTACCCTTGAGCCCACAACATAAATCTGACTTGCCTTTCTAGCCCATAGCTCATGTCTGGATTGCTCCTGAGCCCACAACATAAGTCTGGCTTGCCTTTCTGGCCCACATCTTATGTCTGGCTTGCTCCCGAGTTTGTTGGTTTCCGCATAGAGTTGTATTGCCTCAACCCAACCATACTATGTCGACATATACAACAGATGAGCATATAACTAGCAAACAGATAATCATGCAGATCTAACAAATCACAACAGCATATCAGTATCCTATATACCAGGATACATAACAGAATGGGCCTACATTGGTGCCTTTGACCCACAAATACAATGAGGAAACTCACCTTACAATCCGATAAGATAGCAGAAAAAAATGTTGATCCAAAATGTCAACTCTACAGGTCACCTATATAGAAAACATTGACCTAGATTCAATTCACAACTCAAAATACCCAAAATGCTCCTAGGTCAAACTTGGTCCAAATTATGGTTAAAGGTCAAAAGTCAAAAAGTCAAAGATTCCTTATGGGATGTGTACGCCCTACGTACTCCTCTCTACAACCAATGTATAGGGTGCCTTTCCAAACCACAAGCTCAAACCCCAGGACGCGCAACGTACTTTTGTTACGCCCAACTTACTTGAGCTGAATCTAAACTTTTCCATTAAACTCTTATTTCGTTGAGACAAAGCACCAAACTTCATATATGGATATCACTGGATGTCTTAATGGATAAAGTCTCTTACTTTATCCATTTGCATGCATTCATGAGGGTAAAAACTCAAATCCTTGGTCCAAAACTCCTAAACTCTTGTATGGCTTAATGAGAGTGTCCACGTGACATCCTCATTTTTACAGCCAGAATAGACCGATTTCGTTTATGCTTTTATAATAAAATCAGAGTAATCTTCAAAGAAAAGTGTTGCGGAAATTGTTCCCAAAGACAAAATAGGACAAAAATTTATCAAAGCATTTCTTAAAGAAATGTATTTTCATTACATTACAAAACTCGGGATGTCATCTTCGATACATAACAAAAGCATAAACATGACATCATGGCCACAAAAATTGGCCTCAAAACATCATAGGCCTTACAACATTCTATTCATTTTTCTATAAATCCATAATCTATCGTCAGATCATCAAACTATGCTTTTGCCACTACTTGTAATACAAGAAACTGAGTGGCTCAGGCCGGGGAGCCTGGTGAGCATATAGTGTTTTCAAGCCACAATAATAAGTTTATTATTTATTTTCATCAAATCATTAACCCGATTACCCGTTCGCGTAATCCTCACTTTACGTCCCTAAAGCATCTATTCTAAGGGACCTAGTCTAAGGATTTTTGTTGGAGTGACAACACTGCTTAGGGGATTCCTCAGCAGTACATGTCAAATAAGGCAACCATGGGGGGATGGAGTGCGTCTGGTGAACACTTAGTTCAAAAACACCTATAGGTTGTGAGCCTGCTAACGTTACACTGGATTGCCTAGAAAAGTCTATGGTTGTAATCTATACTCCGCTAGATGACTAGATCATCTTCAACATCGAGGCCTCTCATCATTTTATCATACATCAACTATTTCATCTACCCATGTTCTACCCAACATATTTGTAGATATAAAATACATACACTATCCAGATCTGAAAAACAAAGTTTACATCTTTCATCCAGCATAACTTTCGAAGCATAAAATACATATACAATCTAGATCTGAAGAAAAGCTTAGATCTGAGGTGAGAAAGTGTAGATCTAAAGGAAAAAGTTTCAGATCTGAAAGAAAAGTTTAGATCTGAAAGATAAAGTTCAGATCTAAAAAGAAAGAATCATAAATATTTCATCCAACAAACATCTCAGGTAAACAGATAACACACACACACACACACACATATATATATATATATATATATATATATATATATATATATACACACACACACACACATAGCACATACTTTTTATAAAATACTTCATATTTATGTGTAATATGAAAGTGACTATACACTCACCTGATAAGGGGTGATTCGTACAACACTTTGCTTCTTAAAATGATCTTCTTTGATGAAACCGCGAGGTTTGCTTGAAAACCGCTCTATACGCGGGCAGAGTTTCAAACCGAAAAACTTTTTTTTCTCGGAGACTTAGGGCTCTCCAAGGCTTTCTTCTAGAGCCATAAAGGTTTCCTAGGCTTCACGGGGTTGGGATAGGCTAGAGAGAGAGTATAGAGAAAAAGAGAAGGTGAAATGGTGTGGAAAACTGGTCTCCCTCGCACCCCTATTTATAGGTGCGAGGCTTCGCACTATGCTAGGCGTAGTTCCGAAGTACGCTGGGCGTACACCGAAGTCGTACAACACATGTCCAAAATGTGTAGGTGCGACATGGAGGCTTCTAGACCGAGGAAAATTCAATCCGCGGGGCGTACTTCGGTACGCTGGACGTACCCCTCGAACCAGGTTCGAGATTTCCCACTCCAACTTCAAAAATTCATATCTTTCGCACACGAGCTTTGTTTTCTATGTTCTTTATATCCACACGCAGGTGAGACCATACTCTACAACTTTCGTTTAGACTCCGTTGGCTAATTTTGAATCTATTTTTAAAGTTACATTATTAACAGGCCGGGACAATAAAGTTCGTTAAAAATTCATAACTTCCTCATCCGACGCTCGTTTTCGTCTGTATTTTTTACCGTTTAATTACTATTAACGAGACCATCTATTCTCATTTAGGTTGTGTCGGCCAAAAATGGATCGATCTAACATTTGAATTTCGGGTTGTGCACTGCTGATCCGAAACTTAGAAAAATCATAACTTCCTCATACGAAGTCAGATTTAGGCGTTCTTTTTATGCACGTTCTCGGTTTAACGAACACTATGACTTTTGTATAGATCGCTAATTCTAAAAAGTCCTCTATCGTAAATTCACTATTTACGTCACGCAGTGGCGTGCCGGTTCTGTCGCGAAACTCAACATGTGATAACTTCTTCGTTATAACTCGGATTTCGGTGTCCTTTATATGTACATAATCCTTGTCACGGCCACTACAACTTTCTTCATCGATTTCAGGCTTATTTCACACTTTATTTTTAACACTTATTTTTATCCTTTATTTATTATATTATTATAAACAAGTATAAGACACATAAATTCACATAGTAATCAACTAATTCATCTTTATTATTTTAAAATAGGCTACAATGGTTGACCTAGACTATTACATCATCATTAATTCTTAGCCCAGAAACATGGGCGTTACAATTCTTTCCCCCTTAGGATGATTCCGTCTCGGAATCATGCATCAACAAACAAATGTGGATAGCGACTCATCATGCCACTCTCCGTTTCCCAAGTGAGATTTGGTCCATTCTAATGTTTCCATCGCACAAGCACTAAGTCGACCATCTTGCGTCACAACTTCTTGGTCTTACGGTCAACAATTGTTTCCGGTTCTTCAATTAGCATCTTATTTTCATCCATACTTAATTCAGAAATTAGAATTATGTCGGGAACTTCTCCCGTGAACTTCCTCAAATAACATACATGGAAAGTTTTATGGATACCATCTAATTCTTATGGTGGTTCTAGCTTGTAACCTTGGTTCCCAATCCTCTGAAGAACTTTGAATGGTCCAATGAACCTTGGACTCAACTTTCCTCTTTTCCCAAATCTTATAAGTCGCTTCTACAGTGAGACTTTAAGCAAAACCAAATATCCAACTTCGAATGTCACTGGTTGTATCTTCTTGTCAGCATAGCTCTTTTGATGATCTTCAGTTGCCAACATCCTTTCCTTAATTACTTTCAGCTTTTCAGCTGTCTGATGGACTATCTCGAGGCCCATAAATTGCTTTTCTCCAGCTTCAAGCCAACAAGACGGCGTACAACACTTTTTTCCATACAAAGTTTGATAAGGTATCATCTTGATGCTCAAATGGTAACTATTGTTGTAGGAAAACTCTACCAGAGGTAAATGTTCATCCCGGTTACCTTGGAACTCTATGGTACATGCTCTTAGCATATCCTCCAATGTCTGAATCGTTCTTTCACTCTGACCATCGGTTTGTGGATGGTAGGTTGTACTTAAACACAACTTTGTACCCAATTCCTCTTGCAGACTCCTCTAAAACCTTGATGTGAAACGACTATCACGATCTGAGACAATCGTTAAAGGTACATTATGAAGTCTTACTACCTCCTTCATGTAAGCATTTGCAAGCTTTTCCATAGACCATCTTTCATTAGCTGCTACGAAGTGTGCACTCTTAGTGAACCGATCAACGACCACCCAAATCATGTCGTGGCCGTCCTTCGTTTGGGACAGTTTAGTGACAAAATCCATGGTGATGTCTTCCTACTTACCCATCGCACAGGTTACGCACTCGGCCATATACTTCGCAACATCGAGCTTCATCGTCGGCCATCGGCAGTAGGGTCTCAGATCCTTATACATTTTTGTGCTGTCGGGATGAATCGAGTACATGGTCTTGTGAGCTTCTTCCATCAGAAGATCTTTTATTCCTCCCGTCTTAGGTACCCAAATCCTATCTTGGAATACCTTTAATCCATGATTATTCGTACCGAACACCAACGTTTTGCCCAAACGTTCCTCCCTTTGGTTATTTTTCCCCTATATAATCTCATTAAGTCCCATAAGCTTAACCTCTTACCAGCCTCCATATCTCCTAAACCCTAATTTCGACTCTTAGCCACCATTTTTGTGCTCTTGAGCTCTTGTAAAGAATATTGTTGTTTTCTTATACATTTTGAAGTGATAGAAGGATATTGAAGACTCATTGCTTGGAGTGAAGCTTAGAGATCCATAATTATCACCTCTTTTGTAAGCCATTGAAGGTATAAAGTTCTTAGCTTGACAAATCCTTATGTAGATCTAGTTTGGGTTGATTTATGTCTTATTTTGGTCCCTTTTGGTTGGTCCTTGTGAGTAAAGGTTATTCCAGGAGTTTAGCCTCTAGATCATGATGTTTTAGAGGTCCCTAATGCATAAAAATGTCACCTTTGTGGGTTTTGTGCATCTATGCAAAGGTGATGTCTCATTTATGGAGCTAAGATGCCAAATTTGGACTTTGGAGTATTTTTAGCCATGCAAAGCCTTGAAGCCTTCGACTTTATGGGTTAGGACCTTAATATGTAACATACATGTTCAGTTATCGTGTTTTGTTTAAAGATTAATATTATTAAATAATATATGATTTTGAGTATTGAGTTCTAACAAGATAGTTTTATGAAGAATTGAAGTAAAACTACGTTTAGAATCATTTGAGAAGTATTGGAAGTCTTGTGAGATTCCAAACAAAAGTCAAATATTGAAATTAACGAAAATATAAAGTTGGAAATAAATAAAAATAATGTTATTGAAAGTTGTATATTATCTCGTTAGAAACATTTAGGCGAAAACCTCATTGAAATCCGATTTATAACGAAGAAGTTATGACCAATCGAAGATCCGCGACAAAACCGACAAAAAACTATTTAGCGTAAAAAGTGAGTTTTCGATAAACTAATTTTTAGCTTTAGTGATCCAAATGAAATTCGTACTATTCGTTAAACCGATAATTTTCATAAAAAGAACGTCAAAATCTGACTTCGTATGAGGAGTTATGATTTTTCTAAGTTTCAGTATAACAGTATACAGCTAAAAACTCGAAAAAAGATCAAGTGATTTTTAGCCAGTGCAACCTAAACGTGAATTCAAGGTCTCGTCAATAGTGACCGACGGAAACGGACGTCGGATCAAGAAGTTATGAATTTTTAATGGATTTTCCTGTCCCGGTCTGTTAAAAATAATAATATTAAAAATAAAGTCAAAATTAGCCGACAGAGTCTAAATAAAAGTTGTAGAGTATAATCTCACCTACGTGTGCATATAAAGAACGTCGAAAACGGAGCTCGTCTGTGAAAGTTATGAATTTTGAAGTTCGGGGCACAAAAACCGAGAAAATTCGCCTGTGTATGGTCCGGGTTTGGCCACGTAGCACCTGCGCATGCGAGATGCGTGTCTGGTCTATGGAATGACCGAAGTGAGCCACGTCGCCCTTCCCTTGCGAGCCACCCCGTGTCCGAAGCAGGTGAGTCATCCAAAGCGCTGGACTAATTTGAAGCCGACGCGTGCCCCCTTACCCGCCAGCTGTCCGGCACGCATCCTTCCCTCTTCCCTCCGGATCTGAGCCTCGCACCTATATAAGGGAGGTGCGAACCTTCCCGGGTTTGGTTGGTATTTTCCATACTTTTTCACACTAAACTTTATTTTAAGCCCCTTTTAAACCCCCGAAGCCTCGAGAACCTACCTAACACCCAAAGAACGTCCCGAAGTACCCGAAGACCCCAAGAAATTTATCTTTTCGGTTTGAAGCTCAACCCTCGCAAGGCCCGGTTTTCAATAAAGCTTCGGTTTTCATCGAAGAAAGTTATTTATAGGAATGAAGTGCTGCCTAAATTACTATTTTAACCTCCGGTTATTTCACAGTGAGTTCAAATTATTGGAACAATTGTATGTTATGTGTTATATGTGTTATGTGCTTTCCCGTATTATTATGTTAATGATCTATACCTTTGACTATAAAGTGAATGACTAAGCATCACTTGGGTATTGGTATGTAGCCTTTAACCATGAAGTGAATGAGTAAGCATCACTTTGGCACTGGCATAATGCTGGATAGGGCTGAAAGCCTGTAAATTCTAGCAAAATGTTAACTCAGAAATCGTTTATTTTCTATGCCACTTGGGCTAAAGTCTTATTGATGTATATCAAGTTGAAATTGTTGTATCTCATTGATTGTAAATCTTTGAACCAGATCATTTGTTGAAATGGAAAGCTTGTCACATGATTCACATATGCCTTTGTTGTTCTTTGTTCCTCTTGCTTCTATCATATTGGTATATAGATGACATAACGTTATATTGTATCTATTTTTGAACTCACTAAGTGTCGCCGCTTATCCCTTTCATTTTTTTTAACTATTGCAGGTAATAAGGATCCAGTATAGACATATAATGTTGGAAAATTTAGAATAGTTAATAATATTACTTTTGTATGTAGTGATCGTGTATGTATAAAATTATAATTTCCTGGGTAGTTATGCAATATACTAAAACCTAGTTGGTTTGTATCCAACCTTTTGTAATTAAACTATCAATGTAAAATATTGTTTATAAATATGCATGCAACATGTTTTGGAGTAACTTGGAGTAATAATGTTAAGTATGAAAGAGGTTCTCTCATGATATGAAGATATCATGTGGATTGGATAGTAACTTCTGAAGTGATTAAGTCATTTGGCTAAAGAGTTGGGATCATGTCAGTACGTGGGGCATACTCCTGGGTATGCTGAGCGTACTGGCTATGAGTCCATGTCTGCATCGATCGCGTACGCAGGGAGTACGAGCTTGTTGCGCCGAGCGTACGCTAGTCTGGGCCGAAGAGATTGTGGGTTGTATTTTTGGGCCATGTTTTAGACCATTATGATTTCGGCATTTCTAGGGCCATTAGACTTCTAATTTTGGACTTGCTTGTACTTTTAGGTTTCCTTGGATTTAGGTCCATGATGGTTTTTGGGCCCATTTTGGAAGATTGTGCAATATTGGGCTTTGGGTTGCCAAATAGGATTTGGGTCTTTTGAATAATGGACTGGGCCTTGGTTTTGGGCCATGTAAGAACAATGGTAAAATGGTCTTTTACACTGGTTATGGGCTAGGCAGCTTAGACTCTTGGTCTTAGGTTGGGATCAAATTATTAATTGGACATTATTTTGATAATGATAGCGCGGGGATTTTCCGGACCAACAGACAGAGATTCATCAAGTGTTTTAGCAGCTAGAGGTGAGTTTCCCCACTGTGTGTAATGGGTCGAAGGCACCAATGTCGACCTATGGTCCTTACGTTAGGATGCTAGATGTTTGCATGACTCTTGCATGTGTTATGTGCTTGTATGCTTACCGGGCGGGGCCCGGTGACCATTATGTATGCTATTTATCTTTGTGATTATTGCATGTGCATGTGATTATTGCATGTGCATGTGATTATATGCTTATATGTTTTTATGTATATCGGGCAGGGCCCGGTGACTGAAAGATATGTATACCGAGCGGGGCTTGATGCCGGGCGAGGCCCACTATATGTTTGGTATGTATGGTATGTGGTATCTTGGGGAACTCACTAAGCTTTGTGCTTACATTTTCAGTTTATGTTTCAAGTACTTCTGGTTTGAAGGAAAAGAGTCTGGGATGACTGCAGTGCACACATCATCTCATTCCACATTTTCTGATTACTATAATGTTTTATGATGTATTTAATACACTTTGTCCACCATGGTTTTATGATGATGTTTGGATAATAATTTTATTAATTTTATAAACAAAAATTTTTTGGTCTTAATTTTGGGACGTTGCAAAGGGGTTGCGAGGTCTTGTTATTATTGGATTTCACACACGATTACATCAAAATCGATTAAGAAGTGAAGTAACTGAGGGTAGCTGCTTTTCTTGGAAGAAGGAGAATGGGGAAGGAAAAGACGATGATAGGAATCCATTGTGAAAGGTAGTGTTTCATTTGGGGGAATGCATTTTTTTGTGTAATGTAAAATTAAATAAAACAAAAAGAAAATTAAATTGAAAAGGGTATAATAGTAATTTTAGATTAAAATTGCAACAATATGAAGCCATGAGGATCAACCATGAAGGATTTAGAAATCATATGGGCCATGTTCGTCAATTGTTTTTAATAGGGACTGAAGTTGTAACCTTTGGTAAACAACAGAGACCATTTATGTATTTTTATCTTAATTTTATTAATAGTAACTAATACAAACTTAAGACCAAAAAATACTGACATGATAAAAATTAAGATAAATGACACATTTTTTAGTTGTAAGATATGCATTTTATAAGGGCTGGATAAAACAAAAAATTAAATATGACAGTTTAAACAAAAATTTATTTAAAATTGAAATTTTAGATTTGAAATTTAAAATTTAAAATTTAAATTTAAAAGGAAACATATTAAATACAATATATGAGTAGTTATATTGTAATTTATTGACTATTTTCAATTAAGGCAATTATTAATTGAGGTGTAAATGACATGTATCCAAGTTAATGAAAGAGTGAGATTTGACAAAAAAAAATCTTTACTTGTTAGAGTAAGATGTGTATTAATGTAATTAATACCTTTTATTCCTGAATTCTTGTTTCTATTAATATAAATTAATGTAGATATTAACCTTCAATTTGTTAACTCATATTCAATAATTTTAATAGAATAGATTAATTAAGATAAAATTACATAAATAGTCATTATGGTTTAGCAAATGTCACAAACTAAGTCTCTACTAAATTTTTTTTTGCCAAACATAGTATTTGTGGTTTTCAGAACTTGCGTGGATGGTCTTTTTACTTATACCGTTACTTTTGGTCTTTTTAGGTAGGAGGGATTGAATTTGTGACAATGGGTAAATCATAAGGACCACTTATGCAATTTTGTCTATAATTTATGTTTATAAGTTTGGAGTTTTTCCACCCATTTACCTTTTAAAATGACTTTTTGACCTTTTCACTTTTAACTTTATAGATTATTACTTTCACCATCGATTTTCTAAACTTTTTTTTATCCTCCATGATATATATAATATGATTTTCTTTAATAACTTTCATCCATTAACAAAAAAAAACCATTTTTTACGTGTTAATTTTTATATATGTGTTGGTATATAGTCAAGGTGATCAACGTTTTAACTTGAATTTAGAACTTTCGTTCGTTAACTTTATAAAAAATAAACATACTTTCTTTTTCTTGATGTATGTGTTAGTTAAAATTTGAGATTGTCTGTGTTTCGACGTTATTTTTCTTTTTTGCATTTTTGTGCTTAATATTATATATGTTTTCTACGTATGAGTCCGGTTAAATATAATAACTTCCGTTCGTTAAAAAATGAGAATTTCATCTATATCCTTTAAATTTTCATAATTACGTCTATATCCTTCTACAACTTCAAATTACATGTATATAATTATAAAACCTACAAACTCACATTGATAACGTTGATTTTATACATATATTTCTGGCGTTTTATTATTATTTTATATACTATGTTTGGAACAAAAAGTACTTATTATACTTTAAATTGATATTTTCCAAATATAATATGCTACTAGAGCGAAAAGAAAACAAAAATACTGGAAAATGAAGCTACAATGCAAAAATAAGGATTAATGTTGAAATATACTTTTACGCTACAATGCAAAAATAAGGATTAATGTTGAAATATACTTTTACACCATTCATAGTTGGTCCTATTGAACACAGACATGTAATGATCTATGACCTGCGTAGTTAGAGTTACGCCCAACATAATATGTCGGCAGGAATTTATATAAATAGCCTTTAATCTCTAACCTAAAGGGAGATTTAGATTTCTAATCATCCTCAGTCGACAAGTAACACCTATATTTGTTGTTTTGAGGGTCTAGAAAGCGGTCGTAAGGTCGTTAAGCTGATAGGACCAAAGATCTGAAGGAATAGAGAGCGGATTCATGTTGGAAATCATTTGGTTTGTTGTTACAACCACGATTAGCATTCCAATATGATTCTATATGTATTTATTTTCTGGTTTAGGTATTCAAAACCCTTTTGCTTTGTGTTAGAGTAGATGATTCTTTGAAATTCCAGATTAGTTGCTTTTCGGGTTATTATTTCTTATTCAGTTTATTACGTGTGCTTGATAAAAGATCCTTATGTGTTAAATTTTCAATCTTGTCTGTTTATTGTTGAACATTGTTAAGTTTAGATGAATAATCTAGCTTGATGTGCTTGAATCATATGTGTTTATGAGTTATACATTTGTATGACTAGTGTAAGATCAAAATCTAGGGTTAACCGGTAAGTTTGTAATTTTAATGTGTAAGTATACATGTGATGACGATTCATGTGTACTAGCTTCATGATCTTTTATGTTAATAATTCAAGTTTCTCATAATACGAACTGTCACACCCCCGGACCAAACGGCAGAAACGTCCGGAGGCGGGTGACTTCATTGTGCAGTATCATAACAATTGAATATACATGAAACAGAGCAGTCCAAACATCATACATTGAGATAACAAACTTACATAGTTTACATATTGTATTTGTTCTTCGAGTTACACAAAAGATACATAAGTAGAAAACTTCAACTACAGCTAAATGATCTTGCATCAACGTTCCTTGTTACCTGCTTACTAGATCCCTGAGAATACAAGTCGTTTTGAAAAGCGTCAACTAAAAAGTTGGTGAGTTCATAAACATTTTTGTAATAAAATCATTTACACTTGTTTAGAATCGTTCTCATTGTACTTTAGGAAAATCCGATATTTTCTATGAAATCGTTTGAAGTCTTGCCTTAAAAATCGTGGATATATGTGTGCATGTCATGACTTTTGTTCATCCTTATAAGGAGTGATTTTGAAAATTAGTGTGATTTGTAAAAGCGAGTTGTGTACGAGAATAGCTCTTTTGAATAGTAATAGTCAACCGTTTCAAGAAAAATCTCTTATTTTCAAAAGAAGGAAGTATGGTTGAAAATCTTGTTCTTCTTATGGAGTGAAATTGATTGTGCGTTCTAGTTTATCGTTATCGAAATCATAGAAAAATAATTTTCTCCAGAAAATCCTATATTTCCTGCTATAAAATATTCGTAAGTTTTAGTTTATCGTTATCGAAATCGTAGAAAATCGTTTTCTCCAGAAAATCCTATATTTTCTACTATAAAATATTCATAAGTTCCAGTTTATCGTTATCAATATCGTAGAAAATCGTTTTCCATAGAGTCCTACGCTTTTTAGTTTGTAAAATAGCAGTATTTTGACTCTATACACGTTAGGAGAAAGAATCATGACAATTGTGGACGTTCTACATCGTGAAAAGAAAGGACAGTCAATGCAACAATGCGGACCATCACCTATCGCGTATAGTACAGTCAACACAACGTGCCAAAGTTTATTTATGAGGTTTTCCTTATATAAATTTCTAGTTAATATAACATATTCTAGTGAGTCATTATAACCATACTAATCTGACGGAGTGCCTGTTTTGGTGTTTCTCAGGCGTCGTCGGTTTGGAAAAGACATATGTCACCCTAGACGGGTTTGTCTAGCTGTAGCGAATAGCAAATGTGTGGGGTGTCAACCCCTTATAGATCTATACACAAATTCCTGCTCTCTCTCCAGGAGACTTTGGCTATAACTCCTTACAGGACTTAGACGTACACTAATATTTTTATATTTAGGTACTTTTGAGATTTGTCTGACTAGAATATTAACAACCTTTTGAGCAATCGTTAGAGATCCATTATTTGTTAGATAAATAATGAAATTTGTACTCATTGAATAGAAATATTGTTTTCGTTCCATATCGTTGATTGTGCTCGTTAACTAGGTGCTCGTGTTCGTTCCTTTTCGTTATTGAAAAACAAGTCATTTTTGGTTAAGAAAAAAGTGTCAAGTTATAATTTGTATAAATTTGTAACTGCCGGTTATGACACACATTTTCTGTTTTATGACATATAGAACATTCCTTATGTTGTTGGAGGTTTTATGACAACCGTTTATGACATGCAAATATTTCTGTCATAAAGGCTCTATTTGTGTAATTTCTTGACGCAAACTTTTATATTGAATATTTATAAAATACTTCCTAGTAGTTTGCAAAATAGTCACAAGGCTCCTATTTTCAAAAATCACTAGAAATGGTGTGCACTTAGTAAGGTCCCTTTTTATAACTTTTGTCTTTAGACACGAAAACATAGATAAAGGGGTTAAGTTAGACACACCCAATAGTTGGGAGGCTCTTTGGTACAAAGTATCCTCTATTCTTTATGAAATTTAGAAATCCTTCGTTCATGAGTATATTACTACATAATAATCTAATAATATTTCACACACACATACAAACATACGTATATATGCAATCATTTAAGAATTTAGGCAAGATTGACTTGTACTCTCCCCTGAAAACATTAAAACATTGAAAAAGGTGGGGTACTAAGCTCACCTTAGTTACTTGTTGGGTGATTTGAAGAGATGAGGAGGAGTTTCCAAGTTCCAACACTTGGGAGTTCTTTTGAGCTTAGAAATATCCTAAGAATAATTTTTGTGTAAATGTAATGAAATCTTAGAATAATGTGAAGAATTGTTGTTCAAAGAGGATAAGAATACTCACCAAAGAAATCTGGGAATTTCCTTTGAAGAGATGAACTTGAAGCTTGAAGGAGTTGAGAGCACTCTTAGAAGTTTGTTGGAGATGGAAATGATAAGTGGGGAAAAGGAAGAAGAGGAGTTCACGTATTCTAAGTGGAGGGATAAGAGTGATATGACACTTGCTTGGAGGACCGGTGTACAAGACTTATATCCATGGGTTAATGTGTGTTTATTTGGGATTTGCATGGGAAATCAGGAATTTCATCAAATCACAAAGTCAATCCCTTTTTCATTTTCTTGATTTAGGATAAGGTTTTCCTAAATCCCAACCATTTATTTTTATGAAGAATATGCTTAAAATAATTAATTTTAGCATAAAATAGGGATCTAAGGGGTTTAGGATAGGAAAAATACGAGTTTGGTAGAATTTCCGGTGTCAAAATGTCTTAAAATGGTGAAAAAGTCCGAAAATAATGAAAATCCGGAGTGGGGGTTGGTTCCTGCGAGGGTCCGAAGGTCTGAGGGAAGTTCCGGATTGCTTAGGGAGGATTCCAGAGTCAAGTCCACACTTCCGGAGCACTTTCTCGGATTCCGAAGTCATCTGTTTCATTTCGGAGCGAAGCTAGCAGTCCGGACCAAGGGTTCCGAAGTCAGCTGAACTTTCCGAAGCGAGACTAGCCTTCCGGATGAGAGGATATTGCGAGATGGTCCGGATGAGAGGATTCTGAGGCAAGAAGGTTCCGAAGCAAGAAGCTTCTTGGTTTCTTAGAAGGTATCCGGACCAAGAGGGTCCTTTTCGGGCTTCCTCTTCTGGTTTTGAGTTGTTTTCGACTGAGGAGGGTACTTAGGGAGATTTGAGAGAGATTTGAGATACGTGGAGAGATTTCACATACTTGGAGAGATTTGGGAGAGATTCACTATTCTTGGAGAGATTTTGCATACTTAGAGAGGTTTGGGAGAGATTTCACATACTTGGAGAGATTTGGGAGAGATTTCACATACTTGGAGAGATTTCACATACTTAGAGAGATTTGTGAGAGATTTCACATACTTGGAGAGATTTAGGAGAGATTTCACATACTTGGAGAGATTTTGCATCCTTAGAGAGATTTGGGAGAGATTCACTATACTTGGAAAGATTTGGGAGAGATTCGCTATACTTGGAGAGATTTGGATTCTAACACTATATGGCTCCTTAGGAACTTATATTAAACACTTAGGTGTGTTAGCACAAGCCTCACAATAGTCCTTGCTTACTTGAGGATGAAATTTCCTAGCCAAAAAGGCTAGTTGTGACACGAACTGAATACTGCTTTTTAGGACAATTAGTGCACTTGATCACTGTAACTAAAAGCCTCAAAGATCAAAGCATTAGTTGTCTAGACCAGGAAATTAGTCATATTAGGAATCAAAGAATAAAGAACAAATAACTCTTATATTAGTAATTATCTATGATTTGGAGAAGTAATTTTGTGTAAACCAAAGTACCTAAAGATATTCCTTTCTAGTCAGTTTATCAAGATTAGTTGTTTATTTAATTAAGATTTTATAATCATAAACCTCCCCCCCCCCACATACACACACTTACACTTTTATTTCTTTAGTTTATATATAGTGTAACCTATAATAAAAAATTCCAAATTAATTCACTATCATTCCCCAAGTGTTAGACATTTGGTCTTACCACAACTATAATATTGCACAATTAGGTTCACTGCCTAGTGTGTGTATTTGTCCGGTTGCGATAAAATCAGTTTTATAAATTTAAAACTTGAGAAATTAATATATATATATATATATATATATATATATATATATATATATATATATATATATATATATATATATATATATCATACATCCAGTTTTTGGCGTCGTTGCAGGGGATCAAACCCGGGTCACATACATAGGGAACAATGCCCATTTTTTTGATGATTTGTTTACTAGGTTGTGTAGGGTGGTTCTTTTGTGTTTATTTTTACAGGTTAATGTCTAGAAAAAAATCAAATGGGTGATCAAAATCAAGCTCTCGAAGAATTGACTGACCACCATTTTTTGCAATTTCCAAGGAACTTGAATGCATGAACACCTTCAAGGTATCAGAGTTGGCTTAGTCAGTTTCGTCAAAAAGAGATTGACCACCATCATTTGACTAGGAATTGGCTCCAAACTGGATTGGATAACCTAATCTGCGGTTTTTTTGACATACGCCCACTTGGGCATAGGTGGCGTGCCTTTGTTTACATGCCATGATTAGAAAATTTTGTTTAGAGTTCAGGAGCCTATGTATAGGGAGTTTTTTCTAGAGTTATGTGCTACACTCGCTTTTGATTGTACCAAGTCTGTTGGTGATAGGACTTCCTTTTTGTAACACCCGGTTCCAGGTACGTATTTAATTCCAAGTATAATTGTATTTTACCCTGGGACTCGGCGAATTGAAGGCCCAACTCTTCGAGTAAAGTCGACTTTTCGCGCGGATTTTAAGTGACCTACTCGACGAGTCAGGAGACCGACTCGACGAGTAGGAGCTGTCTGGACAAAACCCTAATATTTAGGGTTTGCACCCTATTTGAACACCTTAAGTGGTTCCCTTTGTAGCCTCCAAATCCCCCCAAACCATCCCCACGAAACCGTAGCCGTTTTTGAGTGATTTTGAGCTCTTTGTGCCATTTTGTGCAAGATAGAAGGTTAAAGAGAAGAAGAAGGAGCTTGGGATTTCAGAAGGAGCAAGGAGATCCAGAGGTTTTGCTTCATTTCCTGTTTATTTGAGGTAAAATGTCCAGACCTTGCTTCTCCTTTCATTAGATACTCTTTTGGAGTAATTTAGGGTTTTTGGAAGCCATTCTTGGATTCAACTACGATTTTGGGATAAAGACTTCAGATCTGGAACCATTGAGGGTTCCCATGGCATAAAGGTGCCAACTTTATGGTCATGGGAGACCTATACATCATATAAACTCCTTTTATGGATTTTTGAGCCAAAAGCCCCATGCATGGACGTCAAGTTTGTAGCTTTACGTGAAAAAGGGACCCTAGGAAGCCATATCTATAGTTTTGATGCGTTAAGACCCACAATAATCGACTGTATAGTTTTAGACAAAGAAGGACTCGGGGAGTCACTTAGGTGACTCGGTGAGTCTGGTCGCTTTCCCCCCAAAACGTCTTCTGGAAATGGTTTTGGTTGAGTGGTAGGAACACTCAGCCTGCTAGGGGTTTGTTTTGGACCTGGAAATCATAAGACTTGGTGATTGTATGAACAGACTCGGCGAGTCCAAGGCAATGTCCCAACCTCATGAAGACGGACTTGACGAGTTCATCGAGAACTCGGCAAGTCAGATGTTAGACTCATTCATTCGGATGAAGATGAACTCGGCGAGTGAGTTGAAGATAGTCAAAAGGTGTGGTTGAAGGTGAACTCGTTGAGCTCTTGCTAGACTCGAAGAGTAAGGACGAGATTATGACAGTAAGGGGACGAGGGGACTCGACGAGTTGGTGGACCAACTCGGCGAGTCGAGTCAATTAGAAGTTGACTTTGACCAGGATTTGACGTTGACTTTGACTTGGTTTTGGGTTTACCCTTGTAAGGGTTATGAGTATGTAATAGTAATCGAGAAAGGTCGTTGTGTAGGGATTGAGGAGTAGAGACGAGTTGGTTTCAGTGTAGAGTACTATGCAGATACTACACTACATCGAGGTGAGTTACCTTCCAGTAGGAATAGGTCTAAGGCCACAATGTCGGCCCATCATTTGGAGTTGCTTGATAGATGAATGTATTTGTGATAATTATCTAGGTTTACTATTATTTGTTATGTTTTATGTGCTAGCATGATATGACATTATGTGATAGTAGTAGTAAGGGGGAAAAGTCCTCGGCTACCGGTTGATAGGGCCAAAGGGGTAGCCTAGTATCCAACTATGATAGACAATATGTTTATGTTATGTTATGTTATGTTATTACGTGGTAGCGGTAGGGGTGAAATAGTCCCCGTAACCAATTGAGATACACCGGAGGGTAGGTCGTGCACCCAGATATGCCTGACAGGGTAGGCCGGGCACCCAAATATGCCTGGCAGTATGTGATTTGTATAGTATGTGGTAGGAATGAGAATTTTGCCTGAAAACCCGAACCGAACTGAACCGAACCGAACCGAATTAGACCCGAATAACCAATTCGATTCGGTTTTCGGGTATCTATATTAGGCTTATTCGGTTTTCGGGTTATTCGGTCCGGGTTACCCGAATAAGGGCTTATTCGGTCCAAAAGGACCGAACCGAATATGAAAAGTCGCATTTTTTTCCTAACACGATTGCTTATTCGGTCTTCTTTTCTATCAATTCTTACCCAACAAAACCCACGTAATACACAAAAAAAAATCAACGAAATCGAATTTCATCATTCGTATTACACCAAATCGACAGTAGCGTATTACACCAAATCAACGAGTCGACGACATTACTCTTTGATCGAATAAGGTTTTTCTCATCCTTGCGACATTACTCTTTGATCGACAGTTGCGGCTGCTACCCTTGCGACTTGCGATAACTTGGACTTATTGATCGATCATCACTAGTTCAAAGTTCAAACTTCAAAGTCCATTCACGATAAGAAAAAAAAACGTCGGCCCTTGCGTCTGGAAAAAATAATCGTCTCCTAATCCTTGTTTTCTAGTTTATACTGTGATGAAATTTTGAAAGACGATGAGGTCGCGAAAGCTTTAGAAGAGGTGATAAAGAACGGAGATGGAAAGGGAAAATAGCAAATTAATATTCCCGAATAGTTAATTCGTGTTTGAAAAATGTTATTTTGGATATGGATAAAAACTTAAGATTCATATTTTAATTTGGGTGTTGAATGTTTAATGTTTAACTTATATACTTATAGATAGATTTTTGGGTGTTTTGGATGTTTAATTTTTAGTGTTTAATTTGTTTCTTTAAAAGATTAGTTATGAAATCATAAGCTACAAAAGTCATACAAAATACAATATTTATAATCGCATTGTAAATGTTATTTGTAAATGTTATTTGGGTTATTCGGCTCCTTAATCATCTTGTACATATTATTTGGGTTATTCGGGCCGGAACCGAACCGAACCGAATAATACCTGAACCGAAGCGAACCCGTATTGCTTATTTGGTTTGGTTTTCCGTTCATACAATTACCCTTATTCGGTTTTCGGTTTATTTGGGTTCGGTTCGGTTCGGTTCTGAACTGAATAACATCCCTAGTATGTGGTATGATGGGGGAAACTCACTATGCTTCGTGCTTACAGTTTTCAGTTTTGTTTCAGGTACCTCTTCAGCAAGGGGAAAGAGTCGGCGCGGTAGCTGCACATCACACACACACACATCAGATTTCCGCACTATGTGATTCATGGGATTGTACTATGATTTTATTACTGATCGATGTTTTGATTTTGAGACATGTTCATGATGATTTATGGATTGATATGATATCGACAATGTTTTCCGTAAATGATTTTATAAACTACTTAATTAAAAACGAAATTTTTGGACTTGAAATTTGGGATGTTACAATTTTCTTTTAAACTTGGTGGAGTTAGTATAGAATGTAGCACGATTGATTTTGCTACTAGAGTGGGGATTTACATTGTGGACGAGACGAGGATCATCCACTTCCAGGAGTTTCTTACATCTTGTATTACATTACCGCCTGATGATTACAGTGAAAGTGATTTTTGGGCTAAGCATGTGTCATCGATTGCATGAGGCAATATGATTCGCTTGATTACTTATCGATTATTGCACTAGTTGATTTCTAGCTCTCTCACATATCATAAGAAGAGAGGGTACCTTCGAAGTATCTATTTTTATGGACATTTATCACTCTAGGGAGGTACCTGAACCTCCTAGTTGTTGTAGCTATATATTTGGCGTGAAAGGCTAGGGGGCTTGATGAGTATAGCCCAATTTGTGGTGGGCATTTCGTTACTATATTGGCTCGATCTTACTCCTTATTGATGAGAGAGATTACGAGGATGATGGTACATTAGGATGTGAGGTTGATGAGTTTAAAATTTTTAGAGGCGTTGAGGTTTATATTACGTAGTGATGATGGCATCTTGAGGATTTGACCCGATGACGCGGTACTAGAGGAGGTTGCAACAACACCTGAGCCACAGAGACTTGGGAGGCATATGCATGCTCCTATAGGAATGCAACAAGACCAATGCATGAGATTGATATCTATTACATTGCTCAGTGGATGGACAACCGTATACATGTGATCGAGGCTAGACAACAGTGGTTTGGAGATGCATGAACTGGATTCTTTTCCTATTAGGGTTATCATCACCCGTTCCCTTTTCCTACACCATACCGATAGTCGGGTAATGGAGTCGGCCCATCAGGGACACACCAACATGATGACAAGTAACTACGGTTATCCATTTTAGTTTTATTTTGTGTTTATTATACCTAGTATTTTAGTATTTTATTTTGATATGTTTATTTTTCGTCTGTTTAAATTAGGATGTTATGTTTTATTTTTAGTTTATGTAATTTTCTTTAGTTTTCTATGTTGATGCTCTTTAATGTTTTAGATTTTTGTAGAATTTTCGCCCTTTTAATGTTGGCAGTAAGTTCAACCACTAGGACAGTGTGCGATTTTGTCATGAGAAATATTTCATGAGAGGCATTGCATCACATAAGTGTGGGTTCACTTACCCACACAAGAGCGGGAACATGGCTTTATTGAAAGTCATTACATATACGAGAGAAGAGACAAATGTTTGGCCGACACAAATCTACTTCTTTTTATTTACTGTTCCGAGATCTTTATATTTTCTATTATATGGTGTTTTCGTCAACCGCTTCGCGCACCGTGTCCTGATTTGAGAAGTAAAAAAAAGGGCAGCAAGTTCGGTTTTTAGTTTTTCAGTAAATTTTGGAGCAACATTATTCTTAAAGCAACCTACTATCATTTCGATATCGCCACTACTACCCTATGGGAGTTTGTTCCTTTTTCTCCCTTTAGCTTCTATATGCTTTAATTGTTTATGCATACAATGAGGAAATTGTATAAAATAAGTGTTGGGTAGGGGTTCAAATATAGGAACACAAGCATGATGATTTAAGAACAAATGGCTAGGATTTAAAAAACATGAGAGTATAAAGACTTGAAATATTGGACTAATTTTGAAATCTAGTTAATAAACATAACCTTGTGTAGTTTGACGGACATAATAAGTTTAGCATCGTGTACCAGAAATATATCCAGGAATGCTTATATAGTCATTGCACCTTAGACTAATGTCTTTAATCAATAAGGGCTGAAGTTAATCTCCCTTGCTTAAGCATATATTTTTCGTTTTAGGGTTTTAGTTTTGAGTGAGTAACAAAAAAGAGAAATGATAAGTGAATAAAAGCTTACAAAGTCTAAAGATTTGAAGATTAAAGATATTGAGGAATGAAGCGAAATTGCTAAAAGTCACATTAGTATTTTATTTTATTGTAATTTTTCTTTTTAAGTTATTTTTCTATATGTATACTTCGAGGATTATTAAAAAATTACCTTGAGGTTAAGAAAGATTTATTTGGATGGATGCATAAAATTAATGTCGTTCAAAATAAATGGTAAGTGTTTATGAGGAATGTGAGTATTTAGGAATGAGAAGTACTGAGGAATCATTAGACACACATACATGGTTTGCAGTTCCAGTGTAATAGATGAGTTCAAAATGGATTGTCTTGTGCGATGTTGGTAGCTAAGGTTTTGATGTGATATTATGATAATCATAAAATCAATTTTGCTCAAGGGCAAGCAAAAGACTAGTGTGGAGTAGTTTGATAACGCCTATTTTATACATATATTTTCGGTGTTTTCTTATTATTGCATACTATGTTTTGTTATTATTTGGAACAAAAGTTACTTATAATACATTGAATTAATATTTTACATATATAATATATTAATAGAGCGAAAAGGAAGCAAAAAAGATTGGAAAACGGAGTTGGAATGCAAAAATAAGGATTAATGCTGAAATATGTTTTCACGCCCTGCGTAATCTTGCTACGCCATGCGTAGCTGGTCCTACTGAACACATGCATTTAATGATCAACGCCCTTCATAGTTAGAGTTACACCCCGCATAATACATCAGCACAAATTTGTATAAATAGCCATTTATCTCTAACCTAAGGGGAGATTCAGATTTCTAATCATCCTTGGTCAACATGTAACACCTATATCTGCCGTTTTGAGGGTCTAGAAGGTGGCCGGAAGGTCGTTAACCTGATAGGAGCAAAAATTTAAAGGATTAGAGAGCAGATTCATGCCTGAAATCATTTGGTTTGTTGTCCCGACCACGATTAGCATACCAATATGATTATGTATGTGTTTACTTTCTGATTTAGGTATTCATAACCCTTTTGTTTTGTGTTAGACTAGATGATTCTTTGAAATTACGGATTAATTTCTTTTCGGGTTATTATTTCTTATTCAGTTTATTATGTTTGCTTCATAAAAGCTCATTATGTGTTAAAGTTTCAGTCTTTTTCGTTTATTGTTGAGCATTGTTAGGTTTAGATGAACAATCTAGCTTGATGTGCTTTCATTATATGAGTTTATGAGTAATAAATTTGCATGGCCGGTGTTAGATCAAAACATATGGTTAAATAGTAAGTTTGTAATTTCAATATGTAAGTATACATGTGATGACCATTCATATGTACTAGCTTCATGATCTTTGATGTTAAGAATTCAAGTGTCTCGTAATACGAACTGAATACTGATTTATAGGATAATTAATGCACATGATCACTATAACTAAAAGTCTCAAAGTTCAAAGGATTAGTTATCTAGACCAAGAAACTAGTCAGATTAGGAATCAGTGAATAAAAAATAAATAACTTTTATATTAGTAATTATCTATGATTTTGAGAAGTAATTTTCTATAAACCAAAGTACCTAAATAGAATCGTTTTCAGTCAGTTTATCGAGATAAGTTGTTTATTTAATTGAGATTTTAGAATCATACCCCCCCAACTTCTATTTCTTTATGTTATTTAGTGTAACCTATAATAAAAAATTCCAAATTAATTCACTATCGTTCCTCAAATATTCGACACCTGGTCTTACCACAACTATACCATTGCACAACTAGGTTCACTGCCTAATGTGTGTATTAATCCGATTGCGATAAAATCAACTTTTTTAAATTTAAAACTTGAGCAATTAATATATATATATATATATATATATATATATATATATATATATATATATGTATGTATATAACACATCAGACATATATACCCAAATAATTAATTTAATCATATTTAATATATTAAAAATAATAAAAACGATATCTTTAAGTTGATTTTTATTATTAAGAAAAATAATTAACTTGTAGCATTATAATATTACCCTTCTTTCACATTGCTATTCTCGACCTATTTACTTTATGAACTTTTAAAAAATATTGACACCCACATTGAACTTAGTTTATTTGTGATTTTATCTTTAACTAAGAACCAGAGGAAGAAAAAAAATTGTTTAGAAGAGAATAATCTTAGGTCTCTTAAATCAATTGTAGGAGATGGAAACTGTTGATTAGTAATCAATTAGGAATATACAATCATCAGGTTTTACTAATCAATTATGCAAAATATGAAGCGGAAAAAAAATCAAGCCATAAGTAACGATATCGCGAATAAGGACATCAATTATGGGAGGGATTGCAAATGAGTATTTTAGTAACTTTGTTATGATATAGCTTAAATATAATGTTTTTTATTTTTAAATATGTTAATTATCATTTAATTAAGTATTTGGGTATATATGTGAGTTTATACGTTTATAAGGATATATATATTGTGAAGTTTTACAAAGATATAAATGCAATTATGCATGTGTATAAAGATAACGAAGAAGTTTTCCTTAAAAAATATATTTTATTTGAGTTTGTCTGCGTTTCGATATAATTTTTTCTAGGTTTTTGTGGTTAATTTAATATATGTTTCGTACTTATGAGTCGGGTCACATATAACATTTTTCGTTCGTTAACTAAAAAAACTAATTTTTATGTGCTTATTTTTATGTATGTATCGGTATAAATTAAATATGATCAACATTTTAATGTAAATTTAGAACTTTTGTTCATTAATTTTATAAAAAACTTACTTGTTTTTTTTATGTACGTATTAATATAAATTTGAGTTCGTCTACATTTCAACATAATTTTTTTTATATGTGGATGCTTATTTTTATGTACGTGCTAATTTTTTTCGTTCATGCTTAGTATTTTACGTACCAAGTATTGACAATTGTATTGATAAAAGTTAAGTTGAAACGTAAAAAATAAGCATGAACAAAAATAACGAAGCTATGGGTTATAACATTGGGTATACATGTTATAGAAGCAAAGATGATTTCCGAAAGTAATATAGGAAACCGTATGTTTGGTCCAGGAAAATATTTGACGCCTTTGGATGAAAAGATTCCTTTCACATTTCAATTAAAACAATATTCACTGTATGTTTTGCGATGACAATAAACAAGAGCTAAGGACAGTCATTATCGAATGTGAGACAACCAATGTTCACTCATGGCAATGTATGTTGCACCATCTATAGTTAAAAACTGAGATGGATTAAAAATATTAATTTTAGACAATGACGGTAACTTAGCAATATGGTATCTAATGTTATATTCAAAGAATTTTCTGAAAATTTGTAATTCATAACAATTATTTACAATATGGCACTGGTTTTTTTTTTGTTAGTATAGATTCAATTATCCATTTATTCATGATTTTTTTGTATTTATTTTGAATTGTTTTTAAAATTTTTTAATTTTTACATCTTGATATTCAACACAATTATTTATAACATGTGAATAGTTTTTATTAGTATTGATTGAATTACTTACTTATTCATGAATTATTTTGTTATTTATATCAAAATTTTATTTAAATTTTTTTTAGTGTTTACACCTTATATTTAACTTTTTTTTAATTAATCTGCGTTGTACACGACTCTCACACCTACTATTATATATATATATATATATATATATATATATATATATATATATATATATATATATATATACATACTACTATTTATTTTTATATACATATATGATTTAAGACAACATTTTATCAAGGTGTGCGTCAAGTTCAATCATTGGAGCCATGACGAGCTGTTTATAACCATGATAATAATCAAATTATTCACTAATTGGATAAAACCGAATTATCCAATTGAACAATTTGGTTCGGATAATCAGATTTGGTTTTCAGCAAAATTAAATTATTACTCTGGATTTCAGATTGGATTTGGTTTATAAATTAAGATTGAATAATCCAAAAGACCGAATAATATTTATTTATTTATCTATTTATATTATTTACTTTTAATGTAAAGTAGTATAACTTTTCTTATTAGTTGTTTACAAATTTTTAATTGTTTTTATTTCTTTTTGGCAAATTATCAAGTTTTCTATATCTTTTTAAAGGTCCCCGATCTTGAAAATAGTAAAATCCGATCCCACCGAATAGTAATTTGGTTGATTTGGATCAAAATTTAATTTGAACTATTTGATATTATGTTTTGAAAACTAAAACAAATTTGAAATCATTTGATTGGATTGGACCAAGTATAGCCGCCCAATCAAACGTCCCTTATAATTAGGGGTGTTATTGGTTAGGTTTTTTTGGTTTTCAGTTAAATCGTTTCGATTTATTAGTTTTCTTTATATTTTAAGTCTAACCATAATCAAACCAAACAAGGTCCGGTTTAATTGATTTTGGTTCATTTGGTTACGGTTTATTCGATTCGGTGTTCCGGTTAAACCGAATAAAATGTCGCACATATAAATAAATATTAAACAAAAAAAAGAACTTACTAAACTATTACCAAATAAGGAAAACTAGGGTTTGACCGTCCACGCGATGCTGCGGAAGTCCCAATATGTTAAAAAATGCAGATCGACACTATACATACCACAGAGATGATTAAACCATATAAAGTGGAGCACAAAAATATAAAAATAAAACTTGGATACCAATATTTATGTACGGAGGAGGCCGACGAAAATGAGACTTAAAATTGTATCATAAAGAAATTGATAAAAAAAAAGATTATTAAAAAAATATGTAAGGGGTTAAAGTGTAACTTTAAAATATAATAGGGGATCAAATCATAATGTATAAAATACCAATAATTTAACTTTAAAATTATGAGGGATGAAAAGTTTTAAATAAAAATTAATTGAGGGGAAAAGATTATAAATATGAAAATTTTCTATGACCAGAACCTAAATTGTTATTTCCAGAAAACTATTGTTTTTCATTTAATAATGAATGGTTGACAGTATACAACATGATTTGGTTTTAGTAAACTTGGATTTGGAAATAGAAAAAAGAAATATAAATCGTGGCAAAATCATAGACAAAGAAAATGACACCGCAGCACAATCCACGGATAAAAATAAAAGTTGAAATGAATAGTGATACTCCTCACAAACCGATTTTGGTAATATATATATATATATATATATATATATATATATATATATATATATATATATATATATATATATATATATATATATATAATATCATATTCAATCATTCATGATGTACCGTCTTGAAGAGCCAATAAAGACACACAACTTTTAAAGATAGGTTAACATAACTTTACTTATATACTAGGCGAATGTCTGCGCGTTGCGTAGAAAGACCTATATAGTTGAAATTTTTACAAATATATAAAATGTTGTTATAAAATTTGATATAATAATTCGCATACTAAATTGAAATAATATACTGATTATTTTGAATTACATGATAGTATATACATTTATTATAACTGCATAATATTAATCGTTTAAATGAGTTCTAACCGCGAATTACTTATGAATAAAACTAAATATAATATATGGTTTAATGTTATTTATAGTTGTTGTTATTGTTAATTAATTTTTTAAAATTCATTTGTTTAACGTTTTAATTTCTATCATTGTAATTATTAAAACATCAAACATTGTTTTTTTTTATTTTAAAGGTTATAATCATTTATATAGACTTATTTATAACTATTGTTATTGTCAGTTATTCTAAGCTACTTATTTGAAAATTTTTAATGATTATAAAAATATCTTTAAGAAATATTTTAGTTAAATTAAGATTACAATTTACTTTTTGTATTTAACACTACAATTTATCACTTTTAACTATTCACAAAATATTCATTGGGTTATTAAGTGGAACTGAAATTTATATTTAAGTTGACACTGTAATGTTATATTAAAATTAACAATTTAAGTATTTTGTCTAAACTGTTCAAAATTTATATCTTTAAACTGATAATGGTTTACATACAACAACATATTAAATCTAATAAATTAAGTATAATATGTTAAAAGTTAACGTCATAACTTTATAAGTAGAACTAAAGATATTATTTTAATATTGAAATTTAGTTTATTTATGGTACACTTTAGACTTGATATTTATTTAACCTTATTAACCAAATTATAATCATTATTAGAAACACCGTACAATTTATCACTTTTAACTATTTACAAAATATTCTTTGGGTTGTTTAAGTTAAACTAAAATTTATATATATATATATATATATATATATATATATATATATATATATACATGTATATATATATGAGTTGACCCTGTAAAGTTATATTTAAATAATAATTTAAGTATTTTATACAAATTGTTCAAAAGTTGTAGCTTTAAAATGATAATGGTTTACATCCAACAATATAATAAAATTAATAACTTAAGTCACTACTAGAAAAACAGCCTTTTACGACGCGTCGTAAAAGGCTCAGACGACGCGCAAATGCGCGTCAAGAAAGACCCTGTCATAAAGAGAAACGACGCGCTTTTACGCGTCGTCTATAGATGACGCGCAGTTACGACACGCGTTTACGACACGCAATGCGTATCAAGGAAAGCCCTGTCATAAAGGAAGACGACACGCATTCGCGTGTCGTAACCTTACGACGCGCGTGTTAATGACTCGCAATGCGTATC
The DNA here is from genome assembly GCF_002870075.4 of Lactuca sativa. Lineage (NCBI taxonomy): Eukaryota > Viridiplantae > Streptophyta > Magnoliopsida > Asterales > Asteraceae > Lactuca > Lactuca sativa. Next base: position 27,701,603 of record NC_056626.2, read on the forward strand.
AAGAAAGCCCTGTCAAGAAAGGCCATGTCATAAATGAAGATGACACACATTTTTGCATATCATAATTTTAAATGTTAAAATTTTTTTTAATAGATTTACTAAGTTTCAAATTAAATTTGCATTTAATGTCTCATAATAGAAAATAAAATATCATATATAAAAAATATAATCCATTTCATAATATTTAATGTAAAAAGAAGGGATTACCTTACTTTTATTGACATGAATTGTGGATGTAACATTTAAAAACCGATTTAATAAAAGTGTATATTTTTTTAAATAAAAGAAAAATGAAAACACTTAATAAGACACCATCGTTATAGTGTAGGCGCCATGGCAGATATGCAGATCTGGACATCGGGACCCTCCCTCTATCTGTCCACTCACCCCAAAGTAGTTATACCCTTAGTCCAAATACTCCTACTAATGACCTCCTGTTTCATACCCCTCTTTTTGCAGTTATTTTATTTGTTTTTAGATATATTAAAGTTTGAATAATTATCGTTATATAAAATATGACTACTCAATACAAACACAAAGGAATTAGAGAAGGAAAAGAATCTACTACACAATGCTTATATATCCAAATTTTTATTAGGTATTAATATCATGATCAATTACATTGTTCGAACTATATACATACATATGGTTATCATTTTGACCTTTAACTAAATTGCATCTCAAATGGTTAAATCTTTTTTTTTTCTTGTGTCCCCCCTTCTTAACTGATAGCAATCTCCTCAGTCAGGGTCTCTAATATTTTTATAAAAACTAAAAAATATAGAAAGTATTATAGATATGAAATAATGAGTGAGCCAGGTTAGATTTTAGGAGAGTATAATTTAAAGGAAGTAACTAGTACCTAAGTTGCATTTGATTCTCTAATAGTAGTCGTCAATCCATGCATGCTTTAGGGAAAACTTCATCAGTTTGAGTACCCCACCACACAACTAACATAGGGAGGAGGTATGTGCATCATTTGGATTTCCTCATAACTGAAATGATAAACAAAATTGTTAATATAAAGTGTTCAAAACCTTAAAACAAGGGCCTACTTTATAAACCTGAAGGAAATAATTTTCTTATAGAAGTTTATACTATTGATGGAGCTACAATTATCAGATGACAGGTGGAAACTTCAAGGTTGATGATGGTGGTGTGCAAGATGACTGGTAGTGTTCAGAGACTATTTGACCCAAAACAAGATTCTGAAAGTGTTACCTTGTCAACATGTTGACTTTGTGAATTAAATAAGAAAGTGTTACCTTGTCAACATGTAAAAGTTTGTTTAAGTATATTTACAAATTTTTATTAAGTAATAGGCTGAAGGATTCTTGAGGTTGAATTCTTTCTGTTGAGCTAACTGTCAAGCAACACTATGATAAAAGAAATAAAGCCCTGCTATCATAAGAGCTGGGATGAAGGCTGCAAAGATGTATGCAGGGGGGGGGGGACTTCTACGTTTTCCTCCTCTGGACAAATTTTATTGTTTGCTCCTAAAAGCTCCTACAAGTACATAATTTGGGAATTGAATCTTACACTTTGATACGCTCTCACTAAAACAGGATTCTGATTCATGATACAAATCAGAATCTTGGCAAAACGGTGTGTATATAATATAGTAAATGAAGGATCAGGAAGCATGGTGAGAGGTCTAATGTAAAAGGAGCATCTATCTGAATATACTTTTATAGATTTTTTTTGGAAAACTAGTTGCAAGTAGGAAAGAAGGAAGCATTACTTCAGTTGTTTCATAGGGTGTAAAAATGATCCTTAAGTTTGATTGGGATCTGGAGACATCAGCAGGGCATGCAGACCACGCTAGCCTCAGAAGAAATAGTGCGTCCAATGCAGCTTCTTATGTTGCTTCTGAGCCGGTTTTGAGTGATGTCACCAAATGTGGGATGCTTAATGTTGCGGGTTTTGAGTGATGTCAACAAATGTGCGTTTAGGGCTTTTAAATATTCCTCATGGACTGTTCCTGTTGCCCATAAATCTTTTTCGATAGCAGCTGCAATAAGAGATGAAAGATCAGCGGAAAGAGATAAATTAAAGGCAATATAGCATTGTACTTTCAATTTTTACTTATTAAGATTTACCGATTATAGCTCTAACAGTCTCACTAGATGCATATTCTTGGATGGTATTGTTGGAAAAAAGAAGCTTAATAAACATTGTAGCCTGAATCGATGTATCCATATCACCCGAACCAATCAAATCAAGCACAACCTGAACCCCTCCTCTGTGAGAGGACCTGAACTAAAAAAAAGAGCATCAGTAGACAAGAAAATTACAAGAATAACCTTGTTCTAGTTAAAAATACAAACCTTGAAGGGTAAAAAATAATGGTATAATAAGTCCCTGATGCCAAATTTATCTAAGAAACATGTATTCATAACATAAGCGCCAAATTGATCTAACAAAAATGTGAATTCAAACTGTTTGCTAGCTGATACATAAGTCCCTAATGTCCACATAATTGGTATAATATGTGGGAAGTTCTTTTCTTCGAAAAGAAGCCAAGAAAGAAAAATACAATCCAAAATGCTGGAATCGTTCTTAGAAGAGTTTGGGAAATTATGAACTTACATATTGGTTCAAAAAAGGCAAAAAACCTCATTCTTATACGATATAGCTGCCCTTGTACCTAAAATAACATCAAAATAAAAAGTAAGAAAGAAGGTAAAATGCATATCACAATCAATCTAAAGTCTAAACGCACATGTAGTTAGAAAGAAGGTAAACTGCATATCTAAACCTCATTCTGATACGATATAGCTGCCCTTGTACCGACTCAGATCTTCTCTTCGCTCAGAAGAGCCAATCACAGATTAACACACCAGGTGAAGAAATCCAGTTTGTTCACTTTTCTTCTTCTTCTATCTTCTATTTTTCCTCTTCCGATCACTCTGACAAATTCACAGTTGTTTAGCTACAAACAAGAATCGCGTCGACGCTTGTTCAGAAAACATTACGAAACAAACAAACAAACAAACCCTAGAGAAATGGAAATTAAAAGGGGGGAAATCGAATAACATGAGTAAAGACTTTGTTGAGACAAACGTGAAACAAGAAATGTGGGGAGCAGAAAACCCTAAAAAAAAGGGGGTGAACGAATTAACTGGAGATCGATTAACATCTAGAAAGAGAACATTAGCTAATAAAACCACCGAAGCCTTGTTATATGAGGAACTTGGAATGATTGAAACAGAAGAGGGTAGTGATGCATAAAAGAAAATCCCCAAATTTAATAGTAAATATGCATCCAATCGGACGAACTGATACATCATCGGAATCACCAGAAGCGTTATCCAAAAACTCATACCCAACATTTTAGTTAACTATCGATCTAAATCAAAATGGAAGAGAATGTTGCTTAATTTTTGATTGATAACTTTAAAGAAGAAGAAGAAGAAGACGAAGGCCCTAGGGCTTTTTCTTGCTAATTGGGAGAGGCGGGGGGGGGGGGGGGGGGTTAATTTTTGGGATTCAATAGGCGGGTGAAATCCCTCCTTAAAAACGCGTGTTTCATTAAAATTTTATAAAGCGACACATTTAGACGACACACATTTTATGAAAGGCGCCCTCCGCATTTCATTTTTTTCCGTTCTGACACTAATTTTAGGGGCACGCACAAATGCGTGTCCTCTATCCTTCAAATTTTGCAAAACTGACATTATTTTTTAGGGCACGCATGAATGTGCGTCCTCTATCAGCGAGTGTCATTGTTTGCGCGTCATTAAAGGGCCTTTTTCTAGTAGTGAGTATAATATGTTAAAGTTAAAAAACATAAATTTATAAATAGAAGTAAAGATATTTTTTTAATATTTTCAATATTTGTAGCTTTAAACTGATAATAGTTTACATACAACAACATATTAAATCTAATTAATTAAGTATAATATGTTAAAAGTTAATGTCATAACTTTATAAGTAGAACTAAAGATATTATTTTAATATTGAAATTTAGTTTATTTATGGTTACACTTTAGGTTTGATATTTATTTAACCTTATTAACCAAATTATAATCATTATTAGAAAGACACTACGATTTATCACTTTTAACTATTTACAAAATATTCTTTGGGTTGTTTAAGTTAAACTAATATATATATATATATATATATATATATATATATATATATATATATATATAAGTTGACCCTGTAACTGTATATTTAAATTAATAATTTAAGTATTTTATACAAATTGTTCAAAAATTGTAGCTTTAAAATGATAATAGTTTAAATCCAACAATATAATAAAATTAATAAATTAAGTATAATATGTTAAAAGTTAAAAAATACATAAATTTATAAGTAGAAGTAAAGATATTTTTTAATATTGAAATTTTGTTTATATATGATTACACTTTAAGTTTGATGTTTATTTAACCTTATTAATCAACATATAATCATTATCAGAAGAAATTGAAAAGTCATGGGAGTTTCAAATGAATGTGGGGAAAGAAAAAATAAATGGGAGTTTCAAATGAGTGTGGTGAAAGGAAAAATGTTTCATTATAAGTATATTAGGCGAATGTTCGTGCGTTGCGCATAAACACCTATATAGTTTAAGTCTTTACAAATATATGTTTTTTTTAATATAACAATAACGTTGTTGTTAAATTTGATATAATAATTCGTATACTAAATTGATATAATATATGGTTTAATGTTATTTATAGTTGTTGTTCTTGTTAATTAATTTGTTTTAATTTATTTTTTTAATGTTTTATTTCTATCATTATAATTATTTAAAACATCAAACATTATTTTTTGATTTTAAAGGTAAAAATATAATCATTTATACAGAGTTATTTTTAATTATTGTTATTGTAAGTTATTTTAAGCTACTTATTTGAAAACTTGTAACGATTATAAAAATATCGTTAGAAAATATTTTAGTTAAATTGATATTACAATTTACTTTTTGCATTTATCACTACAATTTATCACTTATTTACAAAATATTTTTTGGTTTTTTAAGTGGAACTAAAATTTATATTTAAATTGACATTGTAATGCACAAAAACACATATATAGTTGAAGTCTTTACAAATATATGTTTTTTTTTTAAATATAACAATAATGTTGTTGTTAAATTTGATATAATATTTCATATACTAAATTGATATAATATATTGATTATTTTGAATTATATGTTAATATATACATCTTTTATAACTTGATAATCTCAATAGTTTGAATGACTTATATCCGCGAATTACTCATGAATAAAATTAAATATAATATATG